>NW_028288689.1:3225147-3378970 GCF_059628265.1 Tinamus guttatus
GAGTGTTTCTTGAACAGGGCTCCTAATGGATTACACCGCTGGTGCAGGTTTCTTAGGCTCCCTCCCTTCCTTGGGAGAAAACTGTCGGTTTAAATGAGTAAAATCCCCAGCAGCTCCATGTACCCATTGGACAGGAGCTGGCCAATGTGTCTTTGCTGCAGGAGCCCCATCCTGTAGCACCCAGCGTGTGGAGCTGGTTGCATGTGAATAGCAGAGTCCAAATCCTATTTAGTTTTAGTTACCCGTGACCTCAGATTGTCCAAGCACTGTTTACACTCGCACAGTGTTGCTTTAACTGGTGGTACTTAAGGAAATAATTAATTGCTAGCAAGTTAACAGAGAAACTAGAATGTAAAAACAGAGCCTTAATAAAATGGCTCAATAGTTTTTGCCTGTTGTTTGGTCTTGTTTACAGGAGCAGCAGAGTGTATCAGTGTGAAAGCAGCTGCGAAACGGCCAACTTGGGTGTTTCTGTACAGGGTTCACTTTGTGAGAACAAAATCATCTGTGTTCTTGTCCTTCTTTAAGGTCTTATGAAAGACCTGTAACATTCAGGCAGGCTGTTTTTCAACTCTGTTTATTAGTTTCATATACTCTCTTTACTGGTAATCAAGATGTTTCAAACCTCTTGTGTCTGTAGCTGTTCAGAAACTTATAGAAGTGTCTTTGTACTTAACCACTTCTGTAGTACTGCTTGGTTTGATACCTCTTCCTCTGTGTTCACTCTTAACTTTGTCTTGCCAGTATTTCCATAGCATGGAAATGTTTTGGATAGCATTTGCAACAGAGAACATGAGGAATGCACATTTCCTTTTGGGTAGAAGCTGTCTCAAATATGCTGCTTAATCTCTGATTTGCTGCAGAGCCTTGAGTTAATGTGGAATCATTTTCAACTGCTAACTAGAATGGTTACTTGAAGAGTGGAAGGCTTTAATTCCAATTCCTGCTTTATACCAAACTTGTGATTCTCTTGTGAGAGAGTCACTGTGATGAGCTTTTTGAAGAATTTTGAGATGGCATCCTGGAAAAATTTTCCCTTTTATGCTGCCCAAATAATTTTGGGAGAGGAAATTTCCTTGATAATGGCATCAGTACTTAATTGGCTTTTTAAGCTACTGAATAAAGCAAGTTATTAATTGCCATTGTTAAACTTTTATATAGTGTCTATGACTTCATACATCTCATTATAAAAAAAAAAAAAAAAGCCCATTTCTGATTTCTAAGCAAACTTTTGTACGTATTGATTTTATAGTTCTTTCCTGGGTAGAATGATAACTGCCTGCCTGCCTCAGCCCTCTGGTGCTTACCCCTTTTGCTGACTCAGGCAATTAATTGTAATAGCTGTATTTATTTTATGTGGTTTAGAGTTTACTCTGATATCATGATGTCACTAATGGAAACAATAATCCTGAACTATCTACATCAAGATCACTAGATGTAATTGTTTAAGCACCTTAAAGCTGACCTAGGCTGAAAATTGATACTCAAGCCACGGCACCTTCAGCAAAAAAGGCCTCAGAGTAATGACTTTGTAATCAATCAACAATCATAGTTTAAGGACTGAGTCATTGGCTAAGGCATCTATAGGACAGCCATGAACAAAATAATAATGTAGGAGGAACATGCACAGAGGTGAAATAGTGATGTAGTTCCCTCAAGGAGATGTCCCCGTTTCTCAATATTTGGTAGCAGGGACCCAGCAGGAATTAAGTCTATATCAAAATGACTATGTGCTGACCAGCAAATAGCAAATGCAGTGGTTGGAGAAGATGAGACTCAAAAATTCTGGTTTGTTGCTATTTTCTAGAATAACAATTCTCACTAAATATATTTTTGCGTAGGAAAAGAAGATGTAATAGAGTTCACTGCTTGGCAAACAGACGGAACAAGACCCTGACTAAGTAGTAAACATCTATTCTTAAACAAACAAAAACAGAGTAAGGAAATAAAAATGTAGAGGAAGCGCTCAAGGATACGTCTTCATGGCAGTTGAAAAAGGATGTTAAGTATTGAGAGAATACATTCCTCCTCATGAACTCATGATGAAGTAACTTGTAGGTTATAGGTGTTCATGTTCAGGGGATGGACATGTAACAGCAGGGAGGTGAAGGATTTTGTTTCTAGAGAAGGAATGTTGGTAAATAGCAACAGCAGGTGCCTATTCACAAAACAACCCAATGGGAAAGAAGACATCATTTGGCCATGACGTATTTATTACAAGGAGGCCCTTAGGCTGAGTGTGAGGGACAGACACTGGCCACTTGAGAAGGATCGGGTGCCTCCACCCAATATGGTGCTTGGCTTCAGTGGGCAGTTGACACATCTCTTGCTCATGTCTGAGCTCTAACACTAAATTTCCCCTCAACTTTAGCCTCATATTTCACAGAGCCTAATGTATTAAATAGAGATGTTCAGAATAGTAGAATTTATGCCAATGTACAAGGAAAGAAAAAGATGAAACAGGAATCTGAGAAGGAGTTGCCAAGTCATTACAGTGTCTTGCTTGAATCCTACCAGCAGAGTAGGGAAGGGTGAAACCCAGGTCCTGTCACTTGTTTCGACAACCCTCTGTGTCTGTCTTGTACTTCAGGGATTTCTTTGCTCTTTTTTTTTTTTTTTTTCTTCCTTTTCCCTATGTGAAGTAGAAAGCTTCAGTATTATAAGGTATTTTCAAAAAGGAACAGTGAAAATTATATTATTGGTGGAAATGCATGCTACTTTGTATCTTAATGGCTGCTCACTAGGAACCAAATAACTGTCACTTGACACTTGATTGTAGGATTTATGCATTTTTAAAACACTTTTTACTTGTTGAAAAATTCTCTTCTGTATCAAGGGACTTAGGCTGATGAGCAAATTGGTGTAGAAAACTTCTAGTTCTAACTGTAGTTCTTAAATATTTTCAGGGAAGCTGAACCTGATGAAATTAATTCTTGAGGAGTTCAGGAGCTGTTGGCTTAAATTTCAAGACCTCTGTTATTTTTGAGAACTCATGGAAGGAAGTGATGTTTGGGAAATAGGAACTGGGAAATTGGAGGAGTAGGGAAGGGATGAGGTGGGCCATTCAAGACCAGCCTGCTTGGCTTAAATATAGCAGGAAAGAAATAGACAGTTCATCAACTTGTGCCAGTTAGGAAGGAGCTCGATAAGAGATTTCTCTAGGGCAAGTCATGGCAAACAAGTTCAATTTCCTTGCAGGGCAGTGTCACATATAAGACGGTTAGCAGGGAAGCAGGCAATGCTGTATAGCTTGACTTGACTCAAGTCTTCTGTACTGGCTTCACATAACATCCGCTTAAACTGAGGAACTTGGATCCACAGGCATCTGCTGGTGGATGTAAAATTAATCAGAAAAACAAATTAACATTTATAACTGGCCAATGTCAGAATGTAGTGAAGTATCAAGGAGAGCTCCACAGTGTCCTTCGTCTCATATTGGTAGTTTTATTAATGACTTGGATGGTCTGCAGAAGGTTTTCTGAGTCTGCCCTCTCTGCCCCAGTGAGCAGGAATACGAGATCATGGGGAGATGTACCGATCCTGAGGGATGTAATACAAAAGGGACAAGAACAAGGTTTTGCACTTGCGGATTAATGGGCTGCATGCATGCAGGATGGAAGCATCTGAAATTAGAGCAGGAGAGATGAGATCTGCATTGGATTTTGCTGGAGCATATGTTTCTCTTATGGACTGAAGAGTCTCCACTGTAGAAGTTAAAATTGCAGTGTACCTTCTGTGACTATTCAGAGCAAAGGCCTCCTCTCAAGGCAATATATTCTAATGTGCTTCATATGGGTTGTTTTGGTATCCACAAAACTAAGCAAGAGACCAAACACAGCCTGCTTCTTTAAGGCATTTTTTCACTGCATTGAAAAGTGTAATTTGCAAAGTTAGCAAAATTTCCTGGGGAAGCTATGGCTCAAGATGTGCCAAGCTCATTCCAAGTCCTTTAAAGGCAGTGAAACATCTCCCTATGCATGTAACCCAATATGCAGTTAACCCAGGAGAGTCCGTGTGGTACTAGTTGTTATGTCTCCTGTAACCTGCAGTACTAAGTAAATACAAACAAAACTATGGAGTAAATTGCCAGTGCTACATTTCCCAGTCGTCATACTTTTTCATGCATGTGCCTCAGGTGCAAAGTAGAGGAAAAAGACGGCGCTCTAATCCAAAGAAACCTCTGTGTGTGAGCGCGCGTGTGTGTTAATTTTTGCCCCTTCTTCTCTTCCTGTTTTGAATCTATTAAAAACAGCCTGATACCAAAAGGATTTGAAATGACATTTGCAGAAGCTTCTGGTCAGGATTTGTCAGTTTAAGGCTTACTTCAACAAGTCTCACTGCAGACTCATCTTAATCAGACTGAAGCCTTATCAAGCTGCACTGTCAAGCCTACACACTTTGAAAAAGAAGATTCAATTTATCAAATGTGTTTTGGGGAACTCAAATTTTATAACAATATGCCTATATCTATTCACTGCTCAAAGTAAAAGCAAGCGAGATTACTTTAGCTTCCTATGGAAGGAGGAGATAAAAATGGAATTGACAAAAATCAAGTTACTAAAACATCTTATATGCATATAAATCTGCTCGTAAAAGCTGAGGGGTTGTAACGGCAACAGGTGTTGCCATTCCGACCTTCTTCAGCTATTCAAGACTGGTAAATTTTGAGACTTCCTATTTTTTAGGGCTGAGTTTCTCCATAGGTAGTATATACTTGAGGGAAAATTTCTTGTGAATTAATTTTTCATTTGTGCTTGACGTGTTGTTGTTTATTCACTTCGTAGCTCTGTTGCTGACTGATCTAGTGAGAATCTTAATACTAGGCAGTGAGCAAGTTCTGTTCCCTCTTTGAGTCTCTTCAACCCAAAAAGCAGCTCCTATAAACTCACCAAATGCAGATATGCCTGGTAAATATTGTGAATCAGTAAAGGTTAACTTTAAAAATAGCTTACGAGAATTGCAATGGGTGAAGGGAGAGGGCAACTACTTTTTTGTGAGTGAGGCAAATCTTGGTTAACAGGATGTCTGCTTCCTCTTAAGAAGAGCATCAGCAGTTGCTAGATTGAGTTAACAATCAGTTGAAAAGTGTGTAATTGAAAAGTGCCTACAACTATTTTTGTTGGCAAAGCTGGAGATTTATTATTATTTATTATTATTTATTAGTTGAAAGTAAGAGTTGCCTTTTCTTTCTCCTTGGTCCCTGCTGATGGCCAAGGGGCACAATTACCCCTTTGGGGAAGTGCTGCCTCAGGCTGTCGCTATCTCCAAGTGTTCTTAGAGCTGGACCTTCACCTGTGAGCTCTCGGCAACCTTGGCTCAGGTCCTGGGGGTTTTGCTGGATTCCCCCTGGCTTCTCATCAGCTGTGGTGTTTGCCTGTGCTAATGCTGGAATGTTAAATTCCAAGATTATTCTGGGGTGCAAGCGGTGCTGCTGCTTTTCGTGTCCGAGGGCTGCAGCTGCAAACTTCAGGCTCCTGCACCCACATAAAAGCCAGAGGTTGTCTCCGAAGCAGCACTCGCCTCTCAAAGCTGCTCACTCGGTATCTAGTATATCGTGCTGGAATGCTGTGTTTGCAAAATAGCACTGTCTTTAGGTAGTGAGTACTACTGGGTTTGGTTCCTTACCTCCTCACAAAGCTGTCCTGAGAGCGATGAGCACATCTGTGTGCAGCTGCCTCCTCCATGCGGTTCATGGAGGTTAGTGGCTTCCATGCCGCCTTGTTTGGTGGTAGAGACTCATTCAGTGCACACAACCTCGCAGTAACAACTTGAGGGTGCTGAGTCAAGTGCATAATATGAACTTCTGCTCTTACTGTCTTTTTTTAACTTTTCTCCTCACTGTTTACTACTGTGTACCAGTTGGATAGGTGACAAGAGTGATACCAGGATGATCCTGAAAGACGCAGAAGAAATGTCTGTTGTGGGGAGAGGGATATGTGTGCGTTAAGCAGCAGTCCTTCTAACTGCATTTTGCTCTTAGAGCAACAGCTACTGCTACTTGGAGACTATGAAAAAAATCTTCTTCTTTGCTCTACCTCCCAAAGTTTAGGTCAGACTAATTAGGATAAAACACTCATTCTGTGTTATTTAAACCCTCCATTTAACTATCTCATCTCTTGACAAATAGGTATAATTAGTTCTCTTGCATAATTTATTAACTTTGCTATTAAGTTGTGTACGGATTAGTGAGGCACTGGGCATGCTGGCAAAAAAGGCTTCCAATTAGAATATGATTGATTGGTTTGTTGTATTTGGTACACAGGCTTTGTGGTGCTTTGAAATGAAACTGGAAGGGGTGTGTGTGTGTGTGTGTGTGTGTGTGTGTGTGTTAAATCCTGTCATATCACAAGTTAGATGATATTGAACTCGCTTCTGTCTTGTGCACTGTCACCTACTCTTTGCCATCCTTAATGCTAAAATGATAGCTCTGCAGAGGCAGAAATTGAAAGATCTTAATTGCATATAATGAGAAAAACTTGAGACTACCTAAGCAGGGTGGGGAAAAAGGTTAGAAGAGAAGCAAAGACTGATGTTTTTGACCCTTATCTCTTCAGCTGTCTGACAAGAGAACTGCAATCCCACTATGCATTTGGAGAATGCCCTAGAAACTTCATGTGCTGTGGGGATGCTGCCATGCACTCACCACGTGCCTTCCTTGTGCTAGTACTGCTGCTTACTCTGTGCTAGTGTTGTGCTGGGGAAAGACAGTCAGCAAGGAGCATGCCGAAGCAGAGCTGCGGCGCTGGTGTTGGTCGCTGTGCGCTGCTACTGGCCCTAGGGCACGGCCCTTGGTGCACCAGCTCTCGAGCACAGCCAGGGCTTTAGGAATGGATGTGGAGAAGGATTCAGGGGCTCCTCTCAGGCTGTCCAAAGGGTGCAACATACCCAGGGTGGTGGTTGATAGACAGTCTGGCTGCCCTCAAAACTGTGTGAAGGAGGTGGAGACTAAATGAGAAGCAATTTGTGATAGAGTGGGAAAGCAGGGCCTCGGACCCTGCCTCTGTGCCCTGTCTGCATTTACCTTGCATGCAAAGCAATGTTGCAGGGTAGGGTAAGAATAAAAGTTGGCTCATAGTCATGTCTACTGTTACTAAATCATCTCTTTCATAACTTAACTTGTATTCAGGACTGAGAATATTGTCCATCATGGCAGAAGTGGGCACACATTTCTGGTGTTCACACACCTTGAGCATGATTACTGGCTATTTGCCATTTCCTGTGCTACTGGTGTGTCTTAAAACAGCAATTTCCTTTCAAATTGACCATAACTGGTTCAAACACTATGTTCTGCTAAGTCCTGTAAATCCAGACTAATTCAAAATACGTTTATGTCACTTAGAGAGAAACCGGCCTGATGGCTCTCTTCCGTCTGTGCTTGTGCTGAACTTCCTAGTTCTGCTTCTTTATTCATATATTTTTAATTTGTTGAGTAAGATATTAATCTGCTTTTCCAGTTTAAAATGAGCACCTTTAACCCCATCAAAAGCATCAGAATTTAAAGTGTTTGGAGCAGTTATTAGTTTCTAATTACCAGTGGTTCAGCTTTCTGCTGTAAAGCCCTTGTAGAGGAAGAAGGCACAGTTGGTGGGTCAGACTGTTCATCCTTTTTTGATTTATTAAAACCTGCCATGATTTCCAGTCTCTTTTGTCCTGCTAGTGACTTATTGCACAGGAGTGAATCTGGCTTCCTGAGATAATTTATCTTTCTGCTATTTCACTTGACTCTGTAACTGTGTCATTTTCCTTGAAGGGTTTTATTTACTTTGGAGGTGTTTATACAGGAGGCAACTCTTTTTTTGCTTTCATTCGCATCCATCAGATCAGTTTTCATTGAGCTTACAAGCACGGCTTTTCCTGTGACCTTAAAGATGAAAGGTTACTATTTCAGCCAGTATTTCTGGTACAGCTGCTTCCCTTAGGAATTTTTCTAAAGGAATGAGCGTACAGTATGACTGCCAACATTAAATATCCAACTCAGAAGGAGTGCTTGAAAGTAAAGGACCCTTGGCTGCTGCTGCTGCTCCTCTCCGCCTTCAAAGGAGGCGGCAATGAAAGCGCTGCCCGTTCGGCTGCCTGCAGAACACCGAAACCTCTGGGTGATCTGAGGGGCGAGCGCCGGAGTGACTAATGAGCTGGGAGTGAAAGGGACTTAAGGTGATCTAGGTAGCTGCCATGTCTTAGTAGCTTGCCGGTGCCTTTTCTCCTAGCTGACACTTAATAGAAGCATCAAATGCTTTCTGCAGAACTTCTCAATTTCTTACTTGGAAAGAAAAAATTGAGCAAGTGGAGCTTCGTCTTCCATGTGTCATGGACTCAACCATAAAGAGGGATCTCGGAGGACTATTTTAGCCTCAGGATTATCCGCCGGGAGGTAGTGGAGCACTCAGGTATCAGTGGAAGGCAGTAGTTCTTGTTAATATGCACACACAGCACAGGCCAAGGGTGGGAATGGCTGCAGCCAGGACCCGAGCCTCAACCTCTCTTTGCCCATGTTTATACCATGTCTTTGTCACAACACAATGAGACTTCCCTGCGTGGGAGTTGCCCTGGGGATACCAGCCGGCAGATGAGGTTGCTCCGTGCTCTGGGTGTCCAGCACGGATGGGACGGGGCTCTCTGCAGGCCCAAGCCCTGACCTTGTTGCAGGTTCTCACGTCACATGTCGTTTCTCCATGGCCCTTCCTCGTGTAGAAGTGGCTGTTGGTTGGTTGTCATGGTAACAAGCATCTATCTACTTTCTTGTTCTGCTGCTGTTTTAACTTCTCTTTTCCTACGTTTTGCCCATCACCGGGATGTCTCCTCGCCTTAACAGCCCAAGGCTGGTTTATTCTCCTTTTGGACATGGTCTTGTCGTATCTGAATGCTCAGCATCTCATTCTTCCTTGCTTGTGTTGTGAGACCCAGATGAGACCTGAAAGAAAATGAGTTATTCCATCCTGAGCTTTGTCACCAGCTTTTTGAAATTAATTAAGGTTTTTATTAGCAAGAGCTATTTTCTAGATAATATCTGTGAGGAAACTGTCTCTCCCTTCTCCCAAGGGAGACGCGGGGTTCAGAGCCCAGCTCTACTCGAAGCTCTTCTGAGCTTTGCCTGTGTGGTAGCCCCTGCCCGTACGGTGGAGAGAGGAGCAATTCCTTCCCGCTTTTGTGGGGCCGGGATGCAGACGGAATGGAAATGGGCAGGAATCATAACCAACTTGTTTGCTACAGAGCGTATCTTGGGGAGCCCACAAAGCAAGCCTTGGGGTAGGTTTAGTTACATAAGGAAATGATATTTTTGACAAAGCAAAACTGGTCGTGACTCCTGTCAATGGATGGTAGGACTAATGAGGTAAAAGGCCAAATATTTTGCGGTTATGAGTATAAACTTGTCCAGCTCTAGAGAGTTTTCATTTTGATGGTTTTAATAGTCTATTAATGATCCTGGAAATTAACTCCATTCACTTAATTTAATTATTAGATGCAGCTTGTAAAGGGGAACATAATTCAACTCGAATGAGGCTGATAAACGAGGGGATGGCCAGGCTCCGAACTGCATAACCCTACCGAGGTGTCCTTAAAGATCCGTTTAGCCAACTGCACATCAGGGCTGTTGGGCAGAGGTTTTATTAAAAACAAACAACCTTCTTCCTCCCTCACCTCATAAAAGTTTTTTCCAAACTTAAACTTTGTATCACCAGACACCTTAACATCACTGGGATGATGGGAATAAAGAATTTGGAAACTCTGGGGGTTCTTGTGTTTTGGTGGTCAGGAGAATACATCTATCTGTTGATGTCCAACCTTCAGCCTCCATGTTTGAAGGTTGACCCTTGAGCTGCTCCTTGCAGTTACTTAGAGGGTTGACTGACTCATGCTTGGGTTTCTGCTGGGTCTTACAGACTCTTTGGTTTCAGTACCTGGAAGAAGTCAGATATGCTGGGAGTCATGTTTCAGCACAATATGAATAACCTTAAATAGGGTTCCTGTTACTATGGACCATGTGTGATGTGGGGTGTGTACTTTTTATGTATAATTATTGTGCGTATTT
This sequence comes from Tinamus guttatus, assembly GCF_059628265.1. Classification (NCBI taxonomy): domain Eukaryota; kingdom Metazoa; phylum Chordata; class Aves; order Tinamiformes; family Tinamidae; genus Tinamus; species Tinamus guttatus. The sequence goes on from NW_028288689.1 coordinate 3,235,178, forward strand.
ATTTTGGTTGTTTCCCTAGGTATGCACGTATTTATTTATTTAGATGTAGCTAAGTTTGAACTGCTTCAGGCCAGCCTGTTGTGCTCTAAATCATTAACCTTGTGCTCCAGGGGATTTACCCGTATGGCAGAGTTTTTGATGTTAGATTGGATCCCTTCTGGGCAGAATTTAATTGACTGGATTTCCAGGAGGAGAGTTGGTTCCCTCTGTCCCTCATGGCTGCATCAGGTCATAATGGTTTTAGCAGTTGATTTAAAAGCCAAGTACCTGCCATGATGTGGTGGAAAGGTAGAAGAGGGGGGAATTAGCAGGCTCAGTATGTGCTTTGAAGCATCATTTTTTCATCACTTATGGTTGTATTTGCTCTAAGTGTCCTGGCACTTGCTAAACATTTCAGTAAAAGCAGAGCACTTGGATAAATGCACTTCCTTAGGACTTGAGATGGCAGGTACACCGATCCTTGGTAAGGCACAGTTAGGAAGACCTCCCAGCGCAGTGCCCTGGTAAGGACATGGGATGTCCCCAGCAGTCAGAGAGAGCTCTGGAGCAGGGAGGTAACGAATCTTAGGCTGAGCTATGTGGTTGGGGCTGCAGTTTTTGCAGGTACAACCTCCATGGCAAGGCTGGAGGGGAAGCCCAAGACATGACTTGTTCATGTTGGAGATGGCTGTGGACTCGCTTCTTGGGCCAGCAGCCCACTCCAAGTCCAGAGGCTCTTGCTGTGAGTAGATGCTGATTGCAGCACTTGGTTCCCGGGTGCTCCAGAGTCACCACCATGTTCCCTGTTATAACCCTGCAAGAAGTGGTGGCAGGAGATGGCTGTGGGTATCAACACACAACTTGCAAATACCAACAAATTGCGGTAGCTCAGGAAGCTTTTTGAATACCTAGAGTGTTCAGCACTACTCTTGTATGGTTTGGGCTCTTCATTTTTGCATATACTTATAGGAGAGGATACAATTTTAGATGCTTGAATTCAATACTGGGAAGGCTGATAGAAATTAGTTGCTGTCTTTGAATTCTCTTTTGAGAAGCTTTTATGTTAGTGGTAAAAATAGTTCTAGCAGGGTTGCTAAAAATATAGTGATGTTACTAAAAAAAAAAAAATTGGCAGAGACTTCCAAAAATTTCAGATGACTTTGATCAGGCTACTTCCAAAGAATTTTCAGACTGTATTTTATTTATGTAAAATATAAATAGAATTAATATCTTGTGTTGTAGCAGCTTTCTGTGCACATAGATAGTAAAGTCATTTTAAAAAATCCTGTTTTCACCTTGATTCAAATGACATTCTAAAATCAAAGAAACATCAAGTTATTTTGATGTTGTGCCATTTGGATATTTCTGTTAACTTTCTTCATATGATGTTATGCTTATCAAAACTTTTCTGATAATTGTTCATTTTACTTCTAGGTATTTCTTAACACTAAAGATTTCTCCCTCTAAAATCCTTTCAGCTCATGTCTTAGCGCTATTATCCAGTCCTGAAATGCAATTACTCCCAGTGATGGTGGCAGTGGATGCACGTAGATGGGGAGGGAAGGTGGGTGCCCATCCCCGGCCTCCCAAGCGCTCATTACCTTGATCCCGTTTGCGCCGTTCCCGAGGCAGAGGGGAGGCAGTGGGGCTGCACCCAACATGCCTGCATGGCCCTTGTGCAGTTACCTATTGGCTTTTGAGATTTGCATGCTTGAGGTAAACACCTTTTCTACAAAGAGAGTGACCAAGGTGGTAACAGTGCACTTAAAAATAAATAAATAAATAAATAGTTTTTTGGCCAGTAGCCAAGTTAAATAATCTGGATTTTGCTATGTCAAATGCCTAGAATCACTTGCACCTTAGAGAGGCCAAACACGTCCTTAGAGCTACAAATATATCAAAAGTGCAGCTGCTCTGCTATGGATTGTTGTGTGTTCTGAGATGGCCTGTTTCTGTGAGCACTAGCTCACTTCACCCTTCTCCCCATACTTAGGTGGATTAGACTCCTTCCTTCTCTCCTTGTCTAAACCTGGCATAGTTCTGCTGCTGCCTAAAAGCAGCTCTCATTAGACGAAAGATGTATTTCACATTTTTCAGGCAGTAAATGTGCATCCAGGTAAGATGCGAAGGTGAAAGCCAAAGCTGGCAGAGCTGGTGGCATCCCTTGCTCTGCGGCTGTTGTTCCCTGCACGCTCCTCAGTGCCCGGGCTCGGTGGCAGGGAGCACGCGGAGGCATCAGGCAAACTACAACAGCTAAAACATTGAAAACCTTCCAGCGGTTGCTGTGGTTCCTGCTGCATTTTGCAGAATGGTGCAAATGTCTCACTGCAGAGCTCCTCTTGGTGGTGTGAGTTCAGAGAAAGGGGAGGCTGTGGTGATGAGAATGAGGCACTAAACTGGGGATTCCTCACTTAAAGTAGTCTGAGACGTGGGGGAGTGTCAAAGCAGAAAAAGAGTTTTCTTGATCTCCCCTATAGCTCTTGGGAAAGGCTTGGGTAAACTGAGGTAAAACTGAGCCCAGCGGTATGTGGAATCTCTCATGCTTTGTCTACCTAGTGAATGATGACTAAAGCATGAGGAAAACAGGAGCAGCGAGGAGCCTTGCTGCTGAAAAGATAACTTCAAAATAGCAACAGTGGCGAGGGGGAGAAACCCGAATGTCCACTGCAAACAAGGGAAAAAAGGCTGAAAGCCCCGATCTAGCCCAGAACAGCGGCCAAGCACAGGGAGCCCGTCTGACCCACACGAGCTGGGCGCAGGTTCCACGCTTTTCCACTTGCCTTCCATGGTTTCCATCCCTATCTTGCTGAGTGACTCCTGACTTGCTCTTGGCTGTCCTTGCTCTCTCCGCGCTGCGAGCGGCGCCCGTTACCCCGCACAGCCCTGCGGGGAGGAAGGGCGTCTTCTAGCTGGCCAAGGCCTGGCCCTTTTCTCAAAAGCTTCACATCTTTTTGCTTAAACTCTCACAAACGGTTCAACTCTGTCACTCTTCCCTCCCCAATGTAACATCACCGTAGAAGGCTCTTTGAGCATTTAACCTTAAGATTTGTAACCTCGAATGATCTGCAAGTTTCTAAATTGCAGGTTTTAGGGTCTCTCATCTCTGCTGTGACTTATGGTGAAGCCCATTATTTTCCACAACAGCTACTCCTTTACTTCCCTCCTTTTGCAGCAGCTGTGAGGCTTGTAGGGAGAAAGGGATCAGCTAAGTGAAGTATTTAATATTTTATGAATTTCAGTTCTTAATGTTGATTTCGCTTTTTATCTTTATTTAGGAAAACAAGTGGAATCATTCATGTTGCCTAATGCAGAACAGCAACATCTGCTGTATTTTCTGGTTTCTGTCTGAGGATGTAGGCTTATCACATGCATGTGGCACTTAAAGCTGCATTTAACATACATTATAGCTCATGTGCAATTTGTATTTCTTTGCCTAATTGTTTTAAAATAATTATTAGAGATGAATTAATGTCATGGGTTTTTCCCCAAGTGAAGTTATGTTTTCTGCTCTCTGTTTGTATGTTTTCCTTCTAATATTAGGTAAACTTTGAATGAAATAAGGAAATGAAACACCTGATGGATAGAGCAGTGCAAATGGGTTTGCCCTTTTCTCTTCTCTTGCATGCAGGCTCTCAGGCAGGCTCTCCTAACTTACCATCTGGATTACTGCAGCATCTTTGCAAGCTGCCGTCAAAGCTCTTCTGTCACCCTCTTCCAGCATATATGAAAATGCAAGTGCTGTGAACATCCTGTCTGTGATGCTTTTGCCTAAGTGAATCACATCTTTATGCTTCATCAAATTTATTTTTTTGTCTTAGCCTGTTCACATCTTATGCTTTTGCATTTTTCTGAATACCATCCTTATTTTTTTGCACTTAGCATATTCCCTCTGCTTTATTACCATTCATAACCCCCGTTGCTTTTCTCTGCCAGCTTTCTACCATACTGCTTTTTTAGAGGCTCTCTGTGCAGAATGAAAATGCTGCTTTGTTCGTCATTCAAAAACTACCTTGAGATCCAATTCCTCTTGAAGCTACCCATCTTTGTGCAGTGTTTGTTGGAATAAAATGTTACAAAACATTTAACTTCCTTGGGTAATCATATAATATTGGTGTACTCCGAAGTATCTTCCCCTTTGTTCTTCTGTAACTCTGTGAAGCCAGTACTGTATAGGCAACAGGTGAAATCACAACTGTGATTTTGGTCATGATTCTGAGAGCATTGAGCACTGTGACACTAATGATGACATTCACAGCAGTTGACAGGAACATGGTCATCATGGGCTGTTTGTGCATCCTCACCTGCCTTATGCTTTTGAGCACTGAAGCTAATAGAACTGATACTAATTGAGAAGATTGGTATTTGAGTAAAAACAAAGCTGAACTCATGAGTTAGTAATACTTAGAATCCTAAATTATTTGAAATAGAAATGTTATTTTTAATTATCTCTGTCTTAAGGGTTCTGTGTGAATTAGATTTTATAATTTATTGTAGGAACTCATTATTTTAATAAGCTATAAGAGAAATGTGAATTTTCTTTCCCATGACATAGAAAATGGCACTCATCAAGGATTATTATTGTCAAAATGGGTAGTCTGATTTTTGTACTCCCTTGAGAAAAGGGCCTGTGAAACTTTCGCCACTGCTGTACAGGGCTGCCCTCAGCTAACACTCATCAGTGAACTTGATAACTTTACGGTCTCTTCTGCTTGGCTGTGAAATTGGTGTTTATGTACTGTCCTGGTGCTGCTGCTGCTGCCAGTGCTGCCAAGTTGCCTCTCCTTGTGATATGAGCAGTAGAATTTCTCACTTATTATGTCTCTTAAATTCAATTAGTGCCCCTTATACCATGGGAGGCCATTGCAATATCTGAACTGGGGCAAAAAAAAAAAAAAAAAAAAAAAATCCCGTAGCCCTTCCGTGTTTGCACTGCTTAGTATTTTCCTAAAGCCCTGCTCTGAATTTAAATTCTGTTTGCTGCAAGTGTCACAAATCAGCAGTTGTTAGAATGCATTATGAAGAAATAAACATTTATCAGATTGCCTTTTGAGAAGGTGAATAATTTAGCTAGAAAAATTCCAGCAACAACAAAAGCGTGCTGCTGACTGACAATTTATTTTATCCCTTTGAGATGCAAGGAGTTGTTGCATGCCGAGTGAATATTGATCTGCTGCATACAGATAAATGAAATTCCACTTAAATTTCTTTGGTCGCTCGCTTGTCACCAATTAAAACTGAAGAGCACGCTCATGCACCACAAATATTAATTAACTCCCTTCAGTCGGTGCTCGTGCGCTGACCCGGGGGCCATGCGGGGGCCTGCCCGGCTGGGGGTACGCGCTGCCGAGTTCCTGCTCCCTCCTACTTTGGGTTTATCCCATCCTTGTTTTTATTTTTATGGAAAGCCTTATAGCCACGAGTTCCCACAGTGAGGCATGAGATTTAAAAGTTTTTTTGTTTGCTTTTTTTTTTTTTTTTTTTTTTTTTTGGTTCCATGTGTGTGAGCCCATGGTGACATGTGAATTGAACAAATCTGTTATTGAGCAGAAATGAACATGGTAAAGCTGGGATTAGTTCTCTGGATTATCAGCTCTCAGAGAAAGAAGCCATATCTGGAAAATGACTGTGTCCAAAACTTTGCAAACGTTACAGAAGGAGTGGGAAATGAGCGGCCTTGCTGAGGCCAGGCAGGGAGCTGGGGCGGCGCAGGGAGGCTGCTGGGGCGGCAGCCGGTGGGCGCTGCAGCTGCCGCACGTGTCTCCTGTCCTCATGTTTCTCCCACCGCTGCTGCGGCGCAAGTTGAACAGACTGCAGGGAAGTTGGTAAGTGGCAAATTAAGCAACTGTAGCACCTCTCCTAATCGGAGCCTGAGTCTCTGGCTTGTTACCTTCCCCCAAGATTAAGGGTTCTAAAAATAATGGCTTATGAGACAAAATGGAAAATAAACAAGATGATGAAGCCGTATTCTGAGCTGTTACATCTGCAAATCCCAAGTGATTTTGCTGACATCCAATTATAAAAGTGTAATGGAGATCAGCATCTACGCCTTGATTTGAAAATGACATTTCAGTGTTTTGGCAGCTTTAAAAATACTGACATTTCTAGTAGCTGGAGGCCATGAAAATATTGATTCAGCAACAGATTGTTTTGTAGAGCAGTGAGAGCTGGCTGCCTTGTGAACTGCGGCGTGTTGCTCCGGGCTCTGCGGTGTCTCGCTAACAAGGAAGGAGTCAAGGCGTTGAAAGCCCCATGTATGCGAGTGGGGAACACTGCCTCAGGAATCACATCATCTACCACTTGTTAAGGATTGTCGTGTTGGAGATTTCTGACTGTTTGTCCCACTGTTGGGTAACTCGGTGTTGGGAATACTGGGTTTGTCCTGATGCCTGCTCAGGACAGAGCAGAGGAGGCGTTCCCAGGTTGTTCTTAAAGTGGGCCTATGACAGGAACATCTGTTAAGTGTACAGAGTGGCACAGTGTACAAATTGGGGGCATTTATAAAAACTAAAATAGTACAATACTGCAGGCAGGGAAAGCTCGCTTCTCTGTCGTAGTGAACGTGAATCTGCGCTGCACAAGATGAAGCAGAGCCACTTACTGTTATGTACAGTACAAGGGCAGTGTAGTTATCTTTCCATTAGGAGAGCAGTAGAGAAATAATCCTGGGGAATATGTGCCTTGTTAATAGTTTAGTTTTTCTCCTTCAGAAAGAGCCTATTCAGGAGCCCCGCGAAGCTGCAGTAAGTGCTGCAATAGGTGGCTGCAGTACGAGGGCAGCGTCTGGGAGCGGGGGCTGCGGGTAGCAGGGTAGGGAGGCAGCCTGTGGAGCCCCGAGAGGGACGAGCTCCCCTGCTCCCCCGCTCAAGCGAATGGAGCAGCGGGAGCGGGCAGCCCTCGTGGGTCTCGCCGTGGTGCCCCTCCTGGCCAGCGTTTGCCTTGTGCAGCGTCCCCAGGGGAACCCGTGCGGTGTGGGTGGGTTTGCAATTCCTGTGTCCAGAAAACTGCAACTCTCCTCGTAAATCCAAAGCAGCTTGAGCTTTGCATTGATGACCTCCAAGGAGCCCAAGGGACAAGTCCAGGATCTTGGTTCACTTCCCTTTTCGTGCTGCCCTTTCTGGAGGTGGATGGTTCCGAGTAGAGCAAGAGTTCAGGGTCGCGGCAGTGCAATCTGCCCCAAGACCTGCTTCAAAGTCTGCTTGGCAGGAACTTTATGACCCAGTCCAAGATGGGCCAGTCCTGGTGTCTAATAAGGAGAACAGTTGCCTTAAGTGCCAATTGGAAGATGGCTATTACCAAGGCCCTGCAGGTTTGCCCATATGGGACTATTGCTAATAACTGCAGTATGTGTGGGGAGGGAGGAGAAGGAAGGACAAGAGAGATGGAGTTTGATTTGGCTCCTATCCCTATGGTAATAGCTAATCCTCCTGGTATCTGAACAACATGATTGCTCCCATACCAGCAATTTAAAGCTTGATGAGCCATCAGTGAAGCTGCCTTGCAAGTAGCACACAAATCAGGACCCAAATCCAATGATACTAATGATCATCTCTTTACTTTATAAAAGTTACCTTTAGTTTTGAGGCAAGATACTTCTGCTGCTTTGCTACTGCCACTGTACTTGTATAAAAAGAATATAATACTTCGAACACTGTCGCCATTTCACTTAAAACTAACATCCCTTTCATCCCTCCCCTCTCCCTCAGACCAGATGTAAGAACCAGGAGCCTAAGCAGCATCTAGGGGAGGGAGTCTGGACAGCATGTAAAGCTGCAAGAGTTACAGTGTGGTACCAGACTAAAAAAAAAAAAAAAGAGGGAGAGAGAGAGGGATTTTAGGAGCCTGTCCATAAAATTTAAAAATGATGTGCTAGTGAGGTTATTTTCCATTTAAACACATATAGCTCATGTGGAAATCGAGTCTTATACGCTCTTTGCCTTTGTTACAACTTCACTTGGAATCCCAGCATTTTTTTCCTTAAGGGAAAAATTTTGATACTGAAGTTTCAGTATCAAAAAATAGTTTCTTATCAAAAGATAGGAAGAAAAATTCTTTCAGAAAAACAACTGCTTTTTTTTTTCCCCAGATGCCAATGAAGTGGGTTCAGAAACATACCATGAAATTGAAATTTCTCAAAGTGCCTCTTAAGTCTTTGCTGCAATTACTGTAATTCACAATAATAGATCCAGTACTATTTTTAAAAGCTTTTGAAGGTTGCAAGTAGCATCCATAAATGGTGGGTTGTGGGCAATCTGTGAAACCATAGGTTTCCAGGGCCTTTATTTAAATGAGAGAATGAGAGAGAAAGATGTAATAAAAGTAGTTGAGAAAAAACATAAAAGTTGGCTTTGTACTGCGCTCTAATGCAAGAAGGTGGGAAATATCTGGGCCTTTATAGAAGTTGTCTTCAAGTTGGGCATTTTTTTGCAAGTGTGGAATGAGCATTTTTGAGTCTAACAGTCTTTTGAGAGAGGCATTTTGGTGTTTGAGAGAAAACGAAGGCAGAGCAACCATGGCCAGAGAAACCTATTTTGCTCCTCTCCATAGATATAAGTATTTGGGTGCAGTTTCAGGTGAGGGAGAAGAGTGGATTGCCTGGTTCTTGCACCTCCTCTCATCCATCCCCTGCTACACCACTGATGCCAAGGTGGAGCTGCCTCAGTGATGTCTTGAGATGAAAGCCGTGCTCTCCCCTTTGAGTTGGTGCCCTAGGAAGGGTTTTGGAACCAGATTGTGCTTGGCTGTTGCGGGAGCGTATGGGAAGTAGATGCTTTTGGAAGATCTCGGAGATGAAGGAGAGGACTACTACAACATCACATGTTCCTCCTCTATGTTCTATAATCTCTAGATCATCAGAGCCTTTGCTGTAGCACTGGGAATGTGCAGAGAAATCTTTGTAGATTTACAAGGGAAAAAGGACATTTTCTCTAGTCAGTGAACTCTCAAAAGAATTTAGGTAATCCTACAAGCAATATGGTTAGTTGATGAAAAAAATAATAAAAGTATAGCTTTTTGGACTTGATAAGTTATTGAGATATTGGAACTTCTTTTAATCTGGGTCTTGGGATCCTCTGCTCTCCTTGGGGTCTGGATAGGTTATCTATCCATTCCTACCAGGAACATACTTTGTCCTAACTTGTCAGGGAGTGTATGGAAAAGGAAAGTTGGTATGAGGGGACAAGAAATATGAAAACCCTTTTTTTTTGGGTAGGATTATGCCCAGAAAAAGGCTGTCGTGTAGTGGTGGTCTAGAAAAGAGCTCCAGGAGAAGCGCAGGGGGAGCTTTGTGTGTTAAGCAAAGCTGTTCACAGTGACTTTGGAAAAGGTTGGGAAAGAGAAAGCAGGGAACTGTTTTTGATGATCAGTTAAAATTCTTCAGAGTTGTTCCAAATGGAGAAGTTGGAACTATTGATGAACGCTTAAGTGTAAACCAATGAGGTACATATCAATCCTGTAGCTATTATATACTAGATGATTTCTCTTTTCACGCTAGCATTTGCTCGTCACTTAGCTTGTAGATATTTCAGTCTCACTTTTTAGTAGAGCCAGACTGTTCTGGAAAATCATTTTTAGAATTGTTTGGACTTCAAAGCCTCACAAAAGTTTTTGTGAAGTTTTCCCTGATCTATCAAGTGTCTGACAGAGCAGGGTAAGGTGTATATAATGCCAGCTTTGAATTCTCCTCAGCCTGGGGAAACCCAAAGAACATCTTCAGTATTTTTCCATCTGGAGAAGTTTTGATTTAGTTAGAAATGTGTACTTTTTACTTGCCTGATGACAGTTATGCTCATAATCAAACCATGTAGCTAATAAGTGACATAGGAGAAAGCTCTGAAATGGATTAAATGGAATTAAGGACCTGAAGATCAGCAGTGGGTTGTACTGGGACTCTGTGCCCTACTAGAGGGGAAAAGTAGTTAAAATTTGTATGTCACACTTGAGTACAAGTTTTTCACTAGAAGTTTTTGGGTAGTTGAATTCCAAAACCGCATTTGGAAAACGTTTCTACTTGTTTAACTAATGGTCAGTGCATTTTCATAATTATCTCAAGATGTGAAATACTGTTCTATTTGTTTTTACTCTGAGCAGCTGAGTTAGGGCATGATGAAATGATGTCCAAAAGGCCGTATAGAAAATAGCAACATCAGGTGTGCAGCATGGAGTCACCGTATAGAAAATAGCAACATCAGGTGTGCAGCATGGAGTCTTGTGTCCTAGCATTTCTTTCTTGTCTTTTATTTGGATTTGGAAGTTTCGCTGTAAGAGCTGAGAATGAATAAAAGATCAATGCACGGTACTGCGGCACCGTCCACAGTGTCAGTTCAAACTGACTTGTGCCACGTGAGTTCTTACTGGTGAATAACATGAGGAGGCGAGCGCCGTGTGCGGCCTGCTGCGATGTCAAGGGGAAGCCGCGGGCGAGCGGCCGCGTGTGGTGCTGTGGGGGCTGCGTGTGGCGCCGCGGGTGAGCGGCCGCGTGTGGCGCTGTGGGAGGGCTGCGCGTGGCACCGCGGGAGGGTTCGGCTTCGCAAGCTGCTGCTCTCAGATAGCAAGGTGTGAAGGGGTGGCACATCCCTCGCTTGGTTGTGAGGCAGCTTCCTTGAGGCTCCCACGTTATCGTGCGTTTCTCCCTGAGATGGCATGAAAAAGGGGAGCCTTATTTGAGATGGGAAGAGTGCACAAGAGAAAAAGCTTTTTAGTATAGTGCCTATTCCCCAAACATTGCTTTTTTTGCTCTACTAATATGTTACAGGTAATTGTGTGACTCATTTAAAACAGGCCCTCACCTACTCATTATTTAGTAGGTATGTGATTGCTCCTAGGCTTATAGGTTACAATATTTGTCATCAGCCATTTGGCATCGCAGGCAGTGATGTAGATCTTCTGACAAGCAAATCAATTGCATTGCTAAGTTTCACAATTTGATTACTTTATAAAAAGTCTCTAGAGTTGCTCTTGGTGTGATTATATAGACTTACTGCTGAACTGAAAGCTTAGTCCCACATGCTTTGCAGTTCCAAACAATTTATAGTAATTACTTCCATTAGACATGTACTGACATGCTATTTCAATAATGAACAAGGTGACGTGAAAATTATAGAGGGGGATATGCACAAAAGTCTTAAAAGAAATAATAAAATAAAATAAAAAATAAGGCTAAACCAGCTCTGAACTTAGTGGCTGGAGCTCAAATTCAAGTTCAAATTCCTTGTCAGCCTGGATGTCTTGAATTCTCTTTTCTAGTTGATCTATTTTAAATGATCAAATATTAAATACTAATGCACATGCCATAGAAAAAGATAAATTAGGTTATTGTTAATGATGACCTTCTTATAGCAGAAAAGCTGCAGACACATTAAACTTCTTTGAAGTAAAATATTGACTGCATCTCAGGAAAGCTGTCCACTAGACAGGTCTATTAGATGGTTTAATATTGGTCTTGATGTAAAAATATAGTTTAAGTAGCAGAAATGAGCACCTACTTCAGGCTTGTGTCAATAGAAATGTCCGTTTTTGGGTTCAGGCCCTGCATAAAGGCCTCAGCCTTTTGTTATCAAGAGTAAGGAATTACTTTTGCAGAGTGTAAGTGCAGAAGGCCTGAGGGGCAGGAGTGAGGCAGTCAAGGGATGGAACCTCAGGAAACATCATCCTCAAAAAGACTGGAACTGAAAAGGGCAGGGTAGTGTGCTTGTGCTGGTAGTTCTTGCCCTCTGAGCATGGTACTTGGCTGGCCTTGATGAACAGTCGCCTTAGGAAGCTTGAGGTACTTGGGCCAGATTTGCAAAGCACTGAAGAGGGACAGAGGGCTCAAGACTGAGCCTGCTCTGTGCTTGGGAGCTACCCTGTAACGCCCAACTCTGGGACCTCAAGCCTCCTAGGCAATGGCTCGGAATGGAGCTCACCAGCTCTGGTTTCTTCCCCATATGGAGATGGAAATGCGTTAGCTGAGCTATCTACATCCTTACCATATGTTTGTGAGATGTACAGCACATCTCTTCCTCTCCACTTACCCCCGTGACCTGGTAGAGGTGCACCTTGGGAACGCTGAATATTGCAGGACCTTCCTGAGGTTACATCATCACAAGGTACACATAATATTCTGAAAACAGTTTCTTTCGAGTTGCCTATGATTTCTCAGCAACAGTGAATATTTTCGTCTGAATAATGTCTAAATAAGACGTTATCTCTGCTTGTCATGCAGTGATAGTCAGTGGGTTGGATGAGTACAGGGGTTTTCTTGTTCTAAATAGGCAGATGTCAGATGTAGCAGTATTAATGGAGGCCTCTGTACTTCATCTTGAACTGTGTTTCTGTGCTTAATCCTTAGAGTTCTGCTGTGGGGTGAGAAGGGATGTCAGAAGCTCTCTTCATGGGACATGGGACTTCACTTTCACGTTTTCACCCCTCAGGTTCCTGTGCAGCAGGTAGGACGTGACTTACCAACTGCTCTGCTGAAAGCAGCAGCTATAGAGTCACCTAGTTGTATGTAATTCCTTTCAGGTTCGTATGTAAACAATGAAGTAAGCTCTTACAGATTATATCGATATTTTCAAGTGATTTTTTGAAATACTTTTGTTTGTAGGCAGAATGTGTAGAAAGAAAATGGAATTCCCGCAAGCCTCGTAGGTAGTGGCTTGGGATGGAGGTCACCAGCTCTGGATTCTTCCGCATAAGGAGATGGAAATGCATTAGATGAGCTACATAGATCCTTGCCATATGTGGGTGAGATCTACAGCACATCTCTCCCTTTCCACTTGCCCCCGTGACTTGGTAGAGGTACACTCTACTCTGAGGTTTCTTGTCTTGTGTTATGAAAATTTGCATTTAGTTGATGCATTTAGCATCTTCCTCATTCACAAAGCTGTCTGTTACAGCTGACCAGGCTGAAATGGTGAAGCTGCAGTATGTTTATATTCTGTGCATGATAAGAGGGAAGCATTTTTGAGAATGTCTTGGAATACTCTTTATGTGACAGAAGAGAATAAATTGAAGCATTTAATTTATTTATAGAGAAGATGAGGCCAGATTCATCTTGGAGGTGCAAGGGATGAGATGAATAGCAACTGAGATGAGCTGTGATGCAATTTTGCCCAGTCAGATGAAAGGGAAAAAACTTATCACAAGGGTTGTCCAACGCTGAAACCAGGGGTCAAAGAAATTTGTTGGGTATCTACATTGTTGGAGGTGCTCGGGATTCAACTAGATGAGGCCCTGAACTGCTGGAGCTGGTTGGAGCAGGGGATTGGGCTCAAGACCTCCAAACTTCCCTTGCAGCCTAAACTATATTCTGTGATCAGCAAGCTGGAAGGCTTGTTGGTAAGCAGAAGAATGAAGAGCAGTTATTTGCCAGAAAGTTGGTGTTAAAAAGGCATGGAGAAAGACAATAGTGTATGAATTGGAGTGTTTGAATATAGCCAGCATCGTTTTTTTCTCAACAGAATGCAAAAGTATTTTGTTCACTCAAATTAAGATGTACAGACCTTGCTTTGAGAAAGGGAATCTGCTACTATTAAACTGCTATGAAATAGTAACCAACTCTTACATGAAAAAATGTCAGAAGAAGTGGCAGCTGTGGGGGGAGAAGAGGGGCTTCATTCTGAGGCAGGCCATTTGGTTTGAATAGTTGTTTCTAATGATGACTTTTTGTCCAATTATATTGATTTCCCTGCAAAGACATGACATTCATAATGCCAGAAATTACAAAAAGAACGGAACTAGGATGAGAACAGATTATGCAGTGCGGGCTTGAACAGAAAGCAATGGGGGAGCATGAGTTTTTACATTAGGTGACAACAGTGTTACATAATTAAGGTCCTATTTTCTCAGCACTGTGGGGAAGTGTGGATATTACAATGCCTGCACATTTCTCTCTCCTTTGTTGGAAGGTTGCACTCAACCTTTATTTTATGTAGAGGAGAATGAGCCTACTTTGAATTTATGACAAGTTCTTTCTTCATAATAGTCTGGCATAAGCCATAATTTTTGCCTTCTCTGCATAAAATTCTGTGTGTATAGCCCTAATTTTACTTTGTCTCTCCACTGCCTTATAAAAAACAGAACAACCGTTGTTCTTTGTGCAGAGAAAAGCCCAAATATATTTTAGCTTTAAGGTGACATTGGCGGTAATGCTCAGCAATTCAAGAGAGAATCTGGATGAAGCTGCTTCACTGCCATATAATACAGATACTTTTCAACTAAAACTCCTTTAAAACCTTAGCTGCTCCCCAGAAAACAAACAAACAAACAAAAACAACAAAAAAGCCTTTGAAGACTCAGCCACATGAATATTGTCCTGATAGAGCTACCAAGTGGTCCGTCAGGTCTGGAACTGTGTGCTGTTATAGTGCCGTGTTGTATAAAGCTGAAGCAGGAAACGCAGAAGAGAGTCTAACCAATGATTTTTTAAATATCTTTTTGTGTCAAATTATTTGGCAAAAATATGCATTCAAAATGTTGGATCTAATCAGATTGGTGTTTTCCAGTAGTTTTTTTTTTCCATTGACACTTTCCTGGATGACTTAACAACTAAAATCTCAGTCTCCACCCCGTCTAGTGGCTCTTAATTTCTGAGTTCTCTGCCTACTGCCATATTTCCACTGAAATCTTGTGGTAGAGATGGTAATGCTCAAAAACCAAGTTGCTAATATGGAGATATATATAAATGCTGTTATTTTTTTTAATCATGTGTCTAAGAGGCCTATTGCTCTTTTTTTCCATTTCAACACAGTTTTAAAAGGCAAGGAAAGAGTTAAGGTGCCTGGTTGGCAGGTGCAGTAGTGGATGTAATGCTCTGGATTTTACCCCGTGATGTACCTGTGAAGCATGTTCTACATCTGCTAACAAGACTGCCATTCATTTTTTCGATAAATCCTGCACGAGGGTATTAGGGTCTGTGAACTGACAATTGATTTACTGCCTGGAAAATTATTCTTTATTGATTTATATTACATGGAGGCAACTGCAAATCTTTAGTGGCCTTAATCAGAGAGAAAATACTAAAGATAGTGTCATTCTTATTTAGTCAGGCAATTACAAGTAGGAGAATTGGTTTAGTAGCTCTAGGTGACATCTACATATTATTGAATTATGAATTTCAGTAATCTATGAATTACAATACATAAAAGCAAGGTTAATTATTTTTTTTGTAATACAAACAGTGCTCTTGGTGCAAGAAGGTGTTTAAATGTCAGCAGAGCATTTTGTTTGAAATTTCCTGGTAGAAACCAGATTGGATTTTCATGGAGATTTCTGGGTTCTTTCCCCTGCACAGGGTTTTCCTGATATCATGGGTGAACAGGGCAAAATCAAGACTCTTAGACCTGGTGTGACCTAGAGCTGGGTCCCAGATCTGCGGACTGAGGTATTAACAGCGAGTAGATGGGGGAGCCCCGGAGCTCGCAGGGTTCCCTGCAGGAGCAGCTGCCCCGAAGGGAGGGATGGGAGAGGAACAGGCCGGTACTGAGTGCCTGGAAATGAACAGATGAAAGACAAAACCCTTCCTGGGAAAGTACCACCTCTGGCATTTGGCTAAAAAGCCTTGGGCACACATATGGGGAGCTTAAATTAGCCTGGGTAGCTCTTGTCAGAAGAGGTTATGACAATAAATGTGCCTCACTCTAGTTAGTTGGTAATGAAAAAGAGAACTGGCAGCCGGCTTTGAGACGTCGGGTATTTGCATGGTGTTCTCGTCCTTTGGGAAGAAATTTAAGAAAGGAGAGTATATTACATCATGTAAAATCTTAGGTTCTCTACCAGCTCTTGTGTAAGAGTGATGGAGGATTTCATCACTTAATGTAAGGTTTTGTGCAATGGATGAAGAATATTTTCATATTTTACAAGCAGTGAGAGGGTGTCTGGCACGAGGCTTCCCAGGGGGCTGCTCCTGTGGCAGGGCTTTCTGCTTGGTCAGAGGCTGGCTTGGTTCAGCCGTCTCAGGCTGCCTGTGGAGCTCTCCTCGTGGCAGGAGGCCTCAAAACGCTCTGGGCCCCTGGTGTTCACCCCTGGTCCAGCAGCAGAGCTCAGGGCTGCAGCTCAGGGCTGCAGCCGATGCCCCGGGTCTCCTGGCCCAACCTGCTCCCACAGAACAAGATGCCACCACAGGCAGGGCTGCTTCATTCCCTTGCTTGTTTCAAGCAAAGATACTGGGTCTGTAAAAATCGGGAGAGGGAGTGGTGGTGGTTGTTGTAGACAAGGAATTTAATGAAAATGCTACTGAAATGCTTTTCCTTCTATGAAAACTAGTAAATCAATTACAAAAGCAATTTCCTAACCCAGTGTGATTTTATTGTGTTTGACCAGGGCATTTGATAAGTGTTAGTTCTTGCTGAGAGCAAAGAGTCAATTTTGTTTCAAGCTTTGCTTTCGTGTGTTTGCAAAAGAGAAGCATCAGAAGGGCAGTTGATCCTTTTATTCGGGGGACGGATGGCTCTCTTAGCAGTCCCTTGGCTGGCAGCCTAGCAGTAGCTGGGGCCAACAGAGCTGCAGAAAAGACCTTCAGCAAGATATTGGACACCAGCCTTGAGACACTTGTTTCTAAATGTTGTTTCAAGTTTTTGCCCCATTTCACGTGTTCATTATATCTGCTCCTCTTTATGAAAGTTTGGGAACTCTGAAGTGCTCAGGTGGAGTTTGGTTTGGCAAATGTGCTTTTAGCCTAAAAAGCACAACCTGCAAGTCACCTGCTTGTTGCCCTGCGTTGTGGAAACACTTTATTCACATGCAGGAACTGAAAGCAGCAGAGAAGGGCCGTCCACGTGCTGGGCTGGCACCCTGGAGGATGCGTGGGCAGCTTCGGAGGGAGGCGAGTACACACGCAGCCCGTGGAAGCTCTGCCCTGTGGCTGGGGCCCTTAGGAGGAGGGGGACGTTCTCTCTGCTCTGGTGGCCCATGCGAGGAGGCTGTGGTGCCGGGAAGGTGCTGAGGGCTCACGGGGACAGGGAGTGCCACTGCCCGCCAGGCCTCCGGGCGACAAATGTGGGTGCGCGAGATCCACCTTCTGGCCAAGGGGGCCAGAAGCTGGCGGGTCGGCAGGGCTGCTGTGTCTCGCTCCATTGATGCACACGTGATAAAAGCAGGGGCCTCTCCTCCCAAAGCAACCTCGTTATCCCCTCCCTGCTGCCACTGCTTTTGGGAGAGGAGGCAGGTATCCTGTCACTATGGACACGGCCGGGTTCCTTCCTTCGTCTGTCCTGGTGGGATTTAGTGGGGGAGCGATGGATGGTCATCCTGCTGCTGCCGGACACTAGGTAGCTCTAGGTAAAAATGTGCATCCCCCTTCAGGAGCAGAAATCATGAAAGCATGAGCAAATCTAATGATATGAATTATGACATATAGCTAAAAATATCATTAATTGATTTCCACTTGTAATACATTTTCCCTGCTGCTTTTTAAAAGATGAGAAAGGATATGACAAGAGCCAAGAGGGATCAATTCCGGAGTGACCAGAAGGAAGTCACTAGGTGTTGCCTTTCAGGGCACCTAAGAATAATTAGAAAGCAAACAAACACAAACAGCAGATGGCCTGAATTGCTAGAAATCAGACCAGGTTTACAGCTAGTCCTTTGTCTCTCTAGATCAGAGATATGACTTGTGTCTGATATGTTTATTTTATATACATATATATATATATATATATATTTAAGCTGATGATTGCATTCCCTTGTTTTAAGAGGGAGATGTTTTCTGTCATCAAGTTATTTGAAATCATGTATACCACCATCCTGGGCAGAATTGATACCATAAGTAGGAGTACGCTTTCCTCTGTACTCTTCCACACTAAGGTAGTAGTGCGGGACCCTTAGGCAAGTCCTTGGGAACAAACACTCAGCCTCTTCTTCCTCCAGAGGTACATGGTGGGTGCACGTGGCCCCTTGGTCCTGCGGGAGAGGAAATTCCCCCCAACAACCATGTGGGAGGCAGGCCCAGCCCTTGTACCACGAGATGGCTGCAAAGGGGTCACCAACTATGTCACAAATAGCACTCGGAGTGGTGGCCAGGTGTTGATCTCATCACAAACGTCCTCACCCAAAGGAGCAATGTGGTACCGCACCCCCTTGCACTAGGGTATAAATGAGGCCATGGCTTTCCAAGCCAAAGCTGGGTTCTCCTTGGCAGCAGCAGGTCTGTGGTGGAGACCTCCCCTCGGGTTGGGACGCCCGAGGAGCCTCCTCGAGGCTGAGGGTCCTCTCCATCTGCTTGGGTGAGTGATGATTGCACACTTGTGCACAAGAGCTAGCTAAGAACCCCCTGCGTAATAGGGAAATTCCTGTACTGACATCCAAAACCTGCTTTGGAAATGTTGCATTTGACTAAATCATGCTATTGGTCAAGTGGAAGTTTTGAAGACTGTCTGACTTAAGGTTGGCAGATTGTGAAGTTGGTGCTGTTGCCAGCATCGAACTTGTAGCTACCACAGTATTTGGTATCTGCCTTGAGATGAGTCCAGGTGACCCCAACCCCTCTGAACTCTGCAGATTGGCTGGAACACAGGGGTTTCATGTTGCCAAATTTTCTCCCTGCTTCAAACAGCAATAAGGTAATCATTAATTTACTAGACTGTTTATTCAGTAGATTTTCTTGTGATCTGCAAGACAAGGAATGGCTTTGTCTCAGGCTAGCCAGCTTGGAATTTCATCCCATGTCTGGAGTTGAAATATGACTATTGCTTGCTCAATATATTGAATAATCTTGACAGTTACCACTAAAATTAAACAACCTGATGCTGCAGCTGGTTGCTGTGGTGCTCTTACCTTCATTCCAAGGTTCCTGGGGAGATCAGAATTTGGGGTTAAAAGGTCTTTTCCACCCCCATGGTGGGATAGGGTGGGAGAGCAGTAAGTGGCCCCTTCCCTTTGGGGAATGCATGGGCAGCAGGGTCTAGCAGATGCCAGGCAGGGCCCCCTGCCTGCTGAAGTCACCTTGTTTAAGCCTGGGGCTGGCGTGAAGGGGCTGGGGACATCACTAGGTGGCTTGAGGGCACTGCTTGAGGTGCCTCATAAGCTGCAGCCAATGATCTCGTAATGAAGGAAGGAGCCTTTTCCTGGGTCATCCCATCAGTGCCACTCATCTCCTTCCGAGCAGCAGGACACTCCAGTGTTTTCATCTAAGCTTAATTTTATGGTGATTTAGTTAACAAAATATTATCAAATATTTTGTATTAGCAGTTGTTTGATTACTTGGGAAACCTTTTGGGGGAGTACTGTCTAAATGTATCATTCAATCACATGTAGATGTTAGGTAATTAGTTTCTGGTGGGCATTAGTGCTTTGTTTGGGCATTTGGACAGGTTCTGAGATTCATTTCTGTTAGCCAAAAATCAAAAATCCTTATCTGTTAGCCAAAAATCAAAAATCCTTAATATTCCAGATAACAGTGTTTTGATCTTGTTAGCATGGATGGTTTTCTCTAAACTCAGGTGGCCTTTGAAGTAGTAAAAGCTCCTTTTTACATGAATGATATATTTTTCTCTTTGACCTGCTATATAATTAAGATCCTGTTTGGTAAAGTTATCAGGATATTAGAACACTAATTGCATTACAAACACATTTGCTTATTTTTGAACTGCTTAGGAGTTAATTGTACAGGAACATATGAAGATTGGCTTAAATAATTGATTAATTCAATTTATTTATGCATGCAAGTAGTAATACATCCCCCTATCGTACTAACAGTGACTACTAAAATTTTTAGTGCCCAGCTTCGAGTCCTATCACACTGCAAATCTACTAGGAACAAATACCACATCTAAGAAGATACATTCATTCCACGGGTTACGGTTTAAAAAGGGCAGCATGGACTGTGGTTTCTGTGTCTGAAAAATATGCACAATGAAATATTAACCTTGACCAAGGAAAATATAACAATTGTACTATTTTAACGAGGACATGACCAATTGAATTGAGTGGTTTTCTAATTACTGTTGAGAGTTTGGATGGGAATAAGGCGTCATAAACGGAAGAAAGAAGCAAGAAATGTCAAGGGAGAAAAATCAGCATATTGTGACATATGAGGGAAGCTTCCTGTAAGGTCTGCACCAAAGCACAGGTGTTAGTAGTTGCTTTCTGCTAGTTTCAAGTGATGTTATTATGGGATGAAGATTTGAGTGATTTCTCACTCTTGAGCAGAAGGGCTTTGCCATAATAACTGTTTAATTTGCAGTGAGACCGATGGAAGGAATATATAGCTTATATATATATATACATATACATAAATATACATCATGTGCTGTGCTGGAATAACAGCATAGGTGTGTTTGGTGGGCAGGGACACATGATGTTTAACTAGGAAGGGAAAAGAGGGCAAGAAGTGTTGCTTTGCGTTGGCAGGTTTGGATCTTGTGAATTGCCCAACTTATTTACAAACCCAGAAGGTTGCTAAGATGAAGCCAACCTAGGAGCTTGCTGTGCTGCTCCCTCAGGTTGCTCCCGGATGATGAATGTGAAGCCTGTAATAAACTTTGAGGAAAATATTTTAAGCTTTTAGTGAATTTTTAGTAATTTTAATGAAGGTTAAAAATATGGGTGTCTAAAGGTCGATGCCTATGCAATTGGCTTCTTGTTAGAGTTAAGAACAGAGATCCTTTTATATAGGCATATACAGGTATAAACTAAAAGAAAGATGAAAATTGTTTAGTGTTGTTCTGCTGCAGTTATTACCATAATGTGCTGATGAGTATTTGGGATGTCAATAATAAAAATATGATATTTTTTGTATTTTATCCTTACTGATAGAAGGAAGACTTCATGGCTAAAAATGTACTTCACTCTACAGAGAGATGTATAATGTGGCTTGTCTACTATTGAGTTAATTTCAAATATCCTTTTGCAGTTATTTTTTCACAAAATAGAAATTCAACCACTACATTGATAATAGGATGTTTTAATGAAGTTGATATTGATTTTAGTCGTGGAAAAATCGATCTGCTTATATGGCACCTGTTGGAACTCTGTGTAGATGTCTGCATGAAACCTCATTATCTGCCAGTTTTTGTTTTGCTGTGACTCACCAGCTTGAGAAGATCCGTCAGTTGGATAAAACTGGATAAAATCTCTCCAGTGTTGTTTTTCCCTCCACTTTTCATCAGAAAATAAGTCACACCTCAGGTTTGCACCCTAGACCTGTATGTAATGTGTATGTGTCAGTGCGGGTATTTTCAGGTATGATGATGCTAAGTTGGGTATCCCAAGGTGTCAGATCTGTTCCCTCATGTGCTCAGTAGGCCAGGATTCTAGCACACTTTCTATGAGCTCTCATATTTACAAGTGCTGCACAGGGGCATAAGCAGGGGATTTATTGCATTTTTATTTAGTGAGGAGTTTTTCTTGCACAGCACTCCTGAGGGTGATGAGGATTCCAGTGTGATTTGCAGTACCAGTTCTTGCCCACTCTTAAAGAGTTGAGGAATCGTTGCAGTCCTTTTCCCTTATCTCCCTGTATCTAGCTGAATGAAAGTCATGATGCACAGTAAACCTCTGAGTGATTGTTTTGATTGTTACCTTCTTCATGGCTTTCAGCAGGATGGGACTACTTCAGACTTGGCAAAAAATAAGTATTTCAAGTGTTAGTACTGCTGCCTTCTACCTTAACAAATAGAAACACTGATCCATAAAGAAAAACAGAATGCCACAACGTTTCGCCATGCAGAACCCATAGCAGACACACACACGTCATCTGGTCCTTATCTCTGTTAAAAGCATCAAGAAAGCATTGTGGTTCATGCTTATTGTCTTTATTCATGAGCGTAAGTAGTGATAAAGCTTTGTAATGAGAAAAAGGACAAAATCTTGAAATGGTGTGGACTTATAATGGTGTACTCTAATGTGCTCTTGATGATGTCCTGTATATCCAGTATTACCTCAAACACTTGAGGCTGCTCAGCATGCAGTCTCCAAGTATGATTTCCCTGGAAGGGAAGATCAGAGCAAATAAGGAGGCCTTTACACCACGATAACCATGATTTTGCAATAGGATAAAACTTGCTTTGTTTGAGTCAATGATGCTATTACAGTTTCCCTTGTGCCTGTCTCCATCCATACTCTATTAACTATTCAAATGTTGCCAAGTTTTCAGAAGCATAACTGAAAGCTACTGGATCAAGCCTGTGTGTCTTGGCTTGGCTAGGAATCCATTCTCTTTTCTAGTTAGTTTGGAAAATGTCAACTTGTTCTGCAAAGGCTGCTGTGGTATTTTTTGTTTGTTTTGTTTTGTTTTTCCCCAGGAGAGAGGGGAAGAACTTGGATAATGCAGTGTCTGTGTGTGATGGTTCTCTTCTCTGGTTGTAAAATGGATTTTGTGGCTGTGAAAGTGTCTTAAAGGCTGGTGTTCAATGGACTTGCATGCCTCACCATACTACTGGGAAATGAAAACTTTTTCTTCCTTTTAGGAGTCTAGAGCCTGATATCTCCCATAGTTACCTTCAAGCAAACAAATTCCATTTTTGCTTTTGACCTTTTATTGTTATTTTTACAAAGTGGAGGTCAGTAAAATCAGTAGTCCAGTAAAATTCCGTTAGAATATTACTACAATAATAATAGTAATTATTTATCTGAGCATAAAATCTAATGCAACCAGTGACTTAGCTCTGAAATTTTAACTACTGTTTGTGAAAAGCAGCCTTTAGTAACACTGGGACGTGTTTTCTGTCCTTATCTGCTTGGCTTATTAAGAACCCTGACTCATGTAGTGTTGCCTGTCCCAGCTTGTCTTCATGCTGGTAAAACCTTCAGACATAGGATGTCAAACTTCTTGTGCATTTATTCAGTTTATTCTTCAGCACCGTATACATAAAATAAATCTGTTTTATTGATACATGCAGGACAGGGTTTTGTTGCGTTGGCTTGGTCCGTGTGCCTTGTCCTTCCAATGCACACAGTGTGCACGCGCGCTCGCTCTCGAGATGTGGGTTGAGGGCTGGATGTGTCTGCTGGCCTCAGCAGGGACGAGCCACACGCTGTGCAGCTCGAGGGCTCTTCTCACTGGGACTGTGTTGGGCCAGCTAGACTTCCTGGAGATTATTTCCAATCCCGGTAACTCAAACAAATGTTGCGTTAGAGAGAAGATTTTAAGAGCGTACTGTGTGCTGATGGCTGTGCTGATTGCTAGGGTGAGCGGGGCCATCAGTGGTTTCACAGAATCATAGAATGCTTAAGGTTGGAAGGGACCTCTAGAGGTCGTTTCAGCCTGTTAGAGGTTTATTTCTGGATACAGCCTCCCATGGCGGAAGCTACTCTTGGGAAAGGAGAGTTATTTGGTGTCAGGTCTTAAATAACAATAATCCAAGTGGGGGAATTGGCTTTTTCCTCTGTTTGACTATTAGGCTGACGCGAAATGCCCTTCTCGGGAGCGTTGCACGCGGCCTGGCTGTGGGATGTGTTTGTGGGCGCTGTGTGTTTGCCCGCTGGCAGCAGCTGGTGCGAGCAGGACGCTGCACCCGTGTGCGTGCAGCCCCAAACGGAGCTGGGGGGGTGTCTGGGCGCTGCTTGAGCCAAGCGCCTCGCTGGAAGCCCCACGGCTCCAGCCTGGCAGGGTGACCTGGGGATGCTGGAGGTGAGGCTCAACCTGTGGTCGCTTCCCAACTCTCTGTTCTGCACTTGAGCTGGAATGTGGGTGATGCTGCAGCGGGGAGCCCGTGAGGCCTGCGGGGCGGCAGCCAGTGTCTGCACCCACACGGGAGAGGATCCGTGCGCGACGCCCGCGTGCTGGCACCGGGCAGGCGGGATCCGGCATGGACGGCTGCACCCAGCGCGCCTGGAAACGCAGCTCGGGGGCGTGAGTTGGAGTTCATGCTCAGGATTCATTGAAGCATCCACGATCTATCTTGGCATAGAAAACCCCATAACGGCCTCGAGCAAAACCGTGCTCGTGAAGGGACATGAATCCTTCCCAAAAGGCTTGTCTCATTTTTTGTTTCATTTTTTTATTCTACACTGTAAATGCCAACTTCTCATTTCTGATAAACGTCTCACCTCGCATATAAAACTGAGGCCTTTGCCCCAATAATATCTTGCAGCAAAGTGTTTTACAAGGCTATTATTTGTTGTGTGGATAAGATTAGGAGATAACAATTGCTGATGGTAAATTAGATCTTATTTGAGAGGAAAAACAGCCCTCAGTAGGCGCTTCTGCCCCAAAATACCAGACCTGTAAATACTGCAGGGAAACCCTTTCTGGCTTTTTAATTCAGTGTACAGATGGAAAAATGCCAAATAACAGCAAATGTTTTAATTATATGGAATAGTTTTCTTAGGTAAGACGATTGCAATGTTTGCAAAATGAATTTAATATGCTACACAGTCTAGCAGAGTTTTTAATGAATGCTAAGTCTGAAAACACTGCGTGAAGCAGCTACGCTTGTATTTGCATATTTGCTCAAAATAATTGATGGAATTGTTTAATTAAATATTGTAAAAGGCAAGAGTCTAATGTTCTATGCAAGAAAAGTGAAACCATGAGATTCAGTAATTTATCTGATTGAACCTTTTGTATATTTTAAGCAATAAGTCTCAATAGGCTATGCCTTTCTAGTAATTTTAATTCTGCCTGGGTGGTAGTGGAAGACCTCCTGAAACAGAAGTCTGAAAAGCTTTTTGCTAGATATAAGCTTCAACCCAAACCACTGCTCCACATGAACTTAGTCTGAACCCAAGATCAGTTTGGCTCAGCCTTGGGCTTGTTTCGTGGCACCAGAAGGGCAGTGTTCAGCCCAGACTGCACCCGAGGAATCATCAGCACCTGGCTGCATATGTTCGAGTGTACTCTGTAATATACATATGCATTTATTAATAACTAAATGGTGGTGGCTGGGAAGCAAGAATTCTGAGCCATTTGAATTACATATTTCAGATACTGTTTTGTTCTGAGAAGGAAAGACAATAGTAATGTATCCTCTTGTGGACGTCCTTTGCAGTCACCTAACATCCCTGGAATAACTCGTAGCAATCGTGTCTGTCAGGAACAGCCTGTAGTGAAGCTGCTCTGTATAAAGAGAGAAATGCAAGTACAGGAGCAGGAGACAAAGCAGGCCAGAACTGCGGGACTGGCTCACGGGTCAACTGGCGTTGGGCATATTTGATATAACATGATTCAATACTTAATATTACTTAAACCTTAGGAATTAAATGAGTAAATGATGAAATATCTATGGGATACAAAGGCAAAGAGTCAAAAGCACTGATTCCAATCGCAGTTTTTGGACTGGGGAGAAAAAAATACCCTAAAACTAAGATGAAATGGACTGCAGTTGACTACAGCCTGGCACAACATTTATGGCTTCTTGTTAGATATGTTACAATAAATATGTGTAGTAATGGGCTTAATGCATTGTTAATATAGACATTGTTTATAATATGGCCTAATAATAATAATATATATTATAGCTTAAATACCCACTTTAATCCTCCAAGTGATTTACTGGCAAGAAGTAGTTAATTAGATCATTAATAACAGTTACTGCAAAGTTGTGTTTCCTAAGAGCTGTTCTTTCAAGTTTTTGTTATTTTTGCAGTAATTTCTCTTTTAGCCATGACAGAGAATGGGGTGCTTATGCAAGGGCAGCAAATCACTGCATTAAGTGGCTTTACGGGCTGCATTTCGTTCTCTTCAGTGTGCGTCTATGTGGAGCGTTTTGTTTTTTGTGCTTGAAATCCAAGACATGACCTAGTCTCTCCCCTTTTTCATGGCAGTGGTTCCCCTTGGGAGCTGAGCTAGTCATTCCCACCTTGGTGGCCCTGGCACCCCACGAGGCCGTTGGAGAGGCCGAGCGCGGTGGCGGTGGCTGCGGGGACCGCGTGCCCCTTGGTGCGCCCGCCCTGGGGAAGCTCCAAGCTGCCCCTCGCACAGCAGCTCGGTGGCGGGGAAGCCTCTGAGCACGACGGTGTGCAACAGCTTCAGCTCACGTCAAGTCAATGGCCTTCAAATACCTCCTTTAAGGTAAGGGAGCTGCGTGAGGACTTCTGCCTTGGGCCCGGCGGCAGGGCTGCTGTCGGAGCCTTACGGGACAGTAGGATCAGCTCTGCTAGGTTCAGATTGTTTTCATTCTCATTTTCCTTTTGTTTGTGAAAGATTTTTTTCTAGTTTCAGGGTGGCTTTCATAATTGGCAGTTTCTGATGCTGTTACATAACATGACAGGCTTAAAGCTTTCATAAAAAATTAATGATAAATTGTTAAGATAACATAGTTTTGCTTTTCATTTTCAAAGAATGCCATGTTCTTATCTGCTGTAGTGCTTACATTTCTGACACTAAATCACATCACTCAGTTTTTTCCGAGATGTTGAAGTTGTATAGAAAAAGGTGGAGCTTCATCTCTTAGGAGAACCTTTTGGTGGCAGTGTGTTACCAGCATTGGTTTTTCCACCTCAAATTTCGGGGTTGATTTCTTTTTCTTTTTTATTCCCTCTCCCCCCCCACAACCTGTAAAGCTCCAAGATTCTGCAAATAAGTCTAAGGCAAAGATATGGAAATTAAGACTAACTTAACATCCAGCACTCTATACTCCTGAAAATTCCAGGCTAAATTGGGACTCTTAAGGAAAATATAATCAATATAGGGTTTGCATTTCCTACATCCTTACATTTATATCTATAGCTCAGGGGAACTCCAATATAATCAATTAAGTAAGCTGGGTCGGAATCACCACCGCCAAAGTTCATATCTTCCAAATCCAAGGATTGTGATGCAAAATAGTTCACTCTCAGGTGAATATCTGGATGGAAGGGAATTACTGACAGCCCACGAACGATGTTTTAGGTCATACTTTTTGGAATTTTTGTTCTGGTTAATGCATTATTTCTTAGACATTTTGCTAAAGAAACTTTAACATAACTGGGAGTTTATCACAGTACATCAGATATCTGTTGAGATTGAAGCTGCTCTGTAGCTATAAAATGGGAGTTCTTGCTGGATTAAATGCTTTTTGGAGGCTCTACTATTTAAGATTTACGAACTGTTTAATAACAGGTTTAAGATTGTATATTTGAAAGAAGATGCGAGTGACACAAACATTTTTGCCAAGGAGATAAATAACCTAATCCAGTGTAGCTATCAGGCTACAAACATAAATTTTCTTTGAAAGTGAATGTTTTTTCATTAATAACTCAGTCTTGTGACTGTTTGTCTAATGCATATTTAGCTTGGAAGAAGAAATAAAATGCATGCAATCTGTGAGTGATTTGACAACTCCCTGGCATTATAAAGATTTTATTATTAAATTTCTTTTCCAAGAAGACCTGCTTCACGTTCCACTGGCTTTTTAATAGCCCATAGTGAGAGAGTCTTGCCTAACTTTGTGCTAGGGCATCTCTGATTAGAACATGGAAATTTTACATTTTTATAGCACCACTAAGACACCCCTAAACATATATGGTTATTTATCCTTTAAGTTATGGCTTTGGAGTGCAATTGGATGTGATGCTGTTTGATTTATAATCATTGCAGCCTGCAAGTGAGGGGACATGCAAAGAATACTGAAAGGAACTAAGGTGATTTAAGCCTTCTGAGCTGAAGGATGCAGTTTCAGTATCTTTCCTATCTTTTCAATACAGGGAATAGATCTCTGAGTATCTGGGCAAGAGGCAAGACCGGTGTCGCCCTAGGTGATTATGAATCATTTTGGTGTGTCTGGCACTGTAAAATATGTGCCTGGTGAGGGGGACTATTGCTTCCTTTCTAGTGACCTATAGTAGTGAAAAAAGAATTTAAAAGGTTATCAAGCAGTTCCAGTTTCGAGTACTTCAGAGAGAAGCAGTACATCTAAGGGAGTATCTCCAGGAATATAATCTACTCGGACTCCCAAGAGGTGAGTCTCTGACTCGAATTACAACCGAAGCTCTTGTGAAGCTTGAGCAGGGTCCGTGTGGCTCCTTGGGGATTTTTAACAACTACTCGGTTACTCGGTGCTTGGAGCCCCAGTGGCCTGAGACCTGGGAGAGCTGGAGTGTACAAGTGTAAAACACCCCCTGATTTGGTGTGTTTGGTATGGGGAGCAGCTCTGAGCACCTCCTTTCCCTCCATATTGGTGTCTGTGGCAATTGATACGACTGGAAGCTGTTCTCCTACGCGGTCCAGGTGGCTGTTCTCCACCTGCTAGTGCCAAAATCCAGAGCATGAATGAAGGGCAGCCATGGGCCCTGTCAACATGCTCGGGAACAGAGCAAGATCTCTACAACTCCAAGTACAGACTTGTGCTCCCCGTATGAATGTCTGACAAATGCAAATGATCCTAAGAGGAAATATGTGCAAACATATTTTGGAGAGCAAACCTAGTAGGCACAAAGTATTGACTGTGCTAAGCAGTGCCAGGCTTCTTAGTTATTATCAGGCAGGTTGCACTTGGTGTGATCTTGAGGTTCAGTTGGTATTTTCCTGCTGGGGAGTGGGGAAGGACAGAAGTGGAGATGGAAATCAGAGCTCAACCATGGGTCTCTAAGCAAGGTGTCCTCTTGGAATGATGAGTTTAGTAACTGTGAAGTTGGGCATAGTTCCCTGGTACATTTTCCTGTATGTTAGCCCTTTAAATCCTCCTTATTTCAGTTTTCTTGGCCTAAGTCTGAGTTCAAAAGCTGTACAAGGCTCGCGTACCCTGTGCACCTGTACAGATTGTGGTGGCTCTTACCAGACTAATGGGGGCTGACGCAGCACCGCGCGCCTGGGCATCGGGGCGCTGGGCCAAGCTGCATGTTCACTGCTCTGCAGGACCGTGTTAAAGGATGAAGCATCTCTGAAAGAATGCGCTGGCAATCTTTTAAATGGTAGGAATAAATCCTTTTAAAAGAGAACAGAAGAAATGCAATTAGTTATTGAACTTAAACATGGTGATTGAAGTCAGATTGTCCTTTGATTTATAACAATGCTGTAAGTGGCTTTAATGCATAGAGGTGTCCACTTGTGAGCGATGCAGGCTGTCGGGCTAAGTGGCGACTTGAGCATTTAGGCCAAACTGCACTTTTTTTTTTTTTTTTTTTTTTTTTTTACATCTTCTGTGACATTGAGCTTGGGCATCTTGCTTTGGGATTATGGTCCTGCCCATTGACTGGAGAGCTGAAATGGCAGGATCTGATTATGGTACAAGTGTCTACGACCATCCCCCTTCCAAATGCATCACAAACAGATGACTCTGGAGAGGATGGGATCGGGTGAATCCCTGCAGGCGAGGGCTGGTCATGGAGGCTGCCTTTTGGGGCAACAAGGATCAAACACTTAGGGCAGCCTGAGCCTCAACTGAGGTCTCTGGAAGAGGTGGGGGGAGAACAAATGAGTCTGTGAATTTCTGCCTCTGAAAACCATGCTTGCCGGAGAGACGGGAAGACATTACATAGGATCAAATCATGCCCTTTGGTCTAGTACAAGCAGCTCCTGCTTAATGCCAGGCCTGACTGTAAATATTCCATAAAGTGTCAGGACTGTGCAGGGTGTGGGATGTGATGGTTGTTACCTCGAGTTCCAACGCGGCAGAGTGGCAGGGTACACTTGACCTCAAAGAAGTCCTGAATAAACTTCGCTCCATCTAATTTCCCTGAAAATCACAGTTATTACTGGAGCTTTTGAAGCTGGGCCCTTTTGCCAGGAAGGCCCAGAAATGACTGGAATGTTTGGTGACCTTAGGGACTTAGGTTTTTCCCTTGTGCCAGGTTACCTTGTCCTTTGGCGCCAGCACCGTGTGTGCTGGGCACAGCCGAAACCTGTGTTAGTGCTGACCTTGTGTGGAGGAAGGGAGGAGCAGTTCTGCTCCCTTTCCTTTAGAGCCCTTGTCTGGCCATGTAAGGTGTATTTTGAAAGAACTTGGAGTAGGTTGTCCACGTGTTTCTGTGGGAAATCTCATGTTTTGTCCTAAGGAAATATTTGCTCTCACCTGGGCTCATTTTGAGCACCTGCTGAAAAAAACTGCTCTTGGCAAAGTGACAATAGTTATTTCTTTATCTATGTATGTTTTTATCAAATGGCAGTACCCTGCTAGATGCTCTTGGGTCATGTAGAAGAGAGAGGATGTTCAGGTTTTCCTTTTACTTGCCTTATATTTCCAGCAAGGTAATCCCCATAAAATTATTTCGATTTCTGTGTGATGCCAAAGGGGGCATAAGACATTTCCATGGACAAATGGAATGAGATCTTAGAGGGGCAGTAAGACCTCCCAGTAGGTCAGTGGGTTGTGTGGCCGCAGGGCAGAGTTACTCTTAGAAAAATGTTTGGAAGCTTTTAATAGCAAATATTTTCTCTTTGCATTTTCATGTATGTTCCAATATCTTCTGAAGTCCAGAGGGGTTTGAAATGGGTTTGGAGGTGTTGCAGGGCATTTGGAGGCATGCAATGTTATCCCTGCCAGAGTTTGCCCAGGACTGCAGCTTTTCTCCAAGTACCTTGTTGGGTATTGGGAAATCAATGCTTGGACTTGTGAACAACTAATATATTCCTACAATTTAAGACCTGCAAATTTTTATAAAACAGATGACTTAATGTGGTGAGTCATAAGTTGCAGTTCTGTTCTATCGCAGATCTGGTGTAGCCTATTGATTTCCATGGTGTCTCATAGGATGTATGCCAAGTGATGTTGTGGTTCCTGTGGTCTGTAATTCAGCTCTGAATTAACAGCTTTGAGCCTTATTTTGCCCTTTTCTGATTTATTCCAGTAGTCATTGACTTTTTTAGTGTCATTACTCCACTTTTTCTAATGACAGTAAAATATCTGCTGGGGATGGACCTAATGACCTGGAAGTAGCTAGCAGAGTCTGCAAACAAAGATACTGCAGCAGCGCAAACAGAGCCGGCCTTTTATTCACACCAGCTTCCAGCTGCTGCAATAAATCTAGATCAGCCACTGTACTCATTAAGTGAGCAGATAATTAGAGCTTGTGGGAGTCTGGATAAGCCACCTGGCAGAATGATACCTTTTATAAGGAGCCACAGAAAGCAGGTCTGCAAGCCTGTAATCCCTTGCTGAAGCCTTCTGTCTCTCTGGGCAGAAAGGCCATTGTTGCCTTGTTCTTTTCTTCCTTATTCTTTTTCCTCCCTATTTTTAAAATTTATTAATGTTTGGAGTGGTGGTAGACTGTTAAAACTAATGGCAATGAACACAAGAGAGCTACAAAATGCAGAGTTGTGGTTTTTTTCTCTTTTGTTTTTGTGTTCCCCATGAGTTTCTTTTAATTTTTCTGGAAATGTCTTTTTTAACATCCTCAGAGGCAGTCAGATTTTTGCTGAAAGCTTAGTGTATTTGGGGGAAATCTTCCTGTGTTTTCACATTACAGTGAAGTGTCTCTGTGTTGCTGCAAACAGTTTTCTAGATTCTGAGTTTCTGTTTTCAGTCTATTGCCATGCAGACAAACTCAAGTAGTGTGTGGTGTCAAAAGCCTCAAAGAGCCCAACTGCCTGTTTCCTCACATCTTGTGTACCAGAAGGCCTGGCAAAATCCATGTCAAAGGCTGATCAGAAGCAGAGAAAAATCAAGAATAGGAATATAAGCAATTGGCTGGTCCAAAAGGTACATTTTAGAAAGAAGCCTCAACTTTTTCAGAAGATGCCTTGAGTTTGCATCTCATGTATGTCAATTCTCTGGTGCCTTGAGCCTCCTGTTTAAGAGCTGTTTAATAGTTCAGCTGTAGCCATCTGGCAGCAATTAAGCGGTAGGCACTGGCTGCTGAGCACCAGGACACCTTAGGAACAGAGATGTTTGCTGGGGCTCGTGGTGTTTAATGGCAAAGGCAAGTGTGAAACACTGCTTTTCCCTGGATCAATACCCAGTGCAAGGTGGGTCTGGGGATAAAAAGCAGTGTCCAAACCAAACCTTGGCCATGTGCAGGGTGTCAGTGTGGTGGGTGTCACAGGTGGAGAGGTGATGAGTGAAGTCGTATTTTGGTAGGTGCCAGGAATGTGTCCAATAGTGCCAGGAAGAGCTGAACAGGATTCCATTCCTCTAAACACTTAGAGGCATGATTTGCTAACTGTGACTTTCCAAGTGCAATCCACATGAGAAATAGGAGCTGTAAAGGTTTTTTTAAAATAGCATCAGAGTCATTGCAAAAACTCCCTCTCCAGCTCATCTTGGGGGGTGGTAATCCAGGAAGTTGGGAATTCAAGTTCTCTTGGATAAATGGCTTTATGGGAAATGAGTCCCTTGCCTTTTTGAGATGGGAGACTTTTTCCAAGTTATTGCACCAAGGGAATTTGAGTGCTATGAGTCTTTGTGGGCTTGAACCCTGGGCTGCAGACCAGGCAGCAGCGAGACCCAGCTGCTCCCGAGGCTGCCAAGACTGGGACTTGCTCGGATTCTTCCCTAATTGGTACTTGCCCTGCTCTTGCCCAGGGAGCAGCTCTTATGGTCTGGGGCAACCAAAAGCCTAAGATAAGCCGTAGTTAAGAAGGAATTTCCATGGTAGCTAAACTTATACCTATGGATTTTTTATCAAGAAAATATTGATGTGTTTTATTTCTTTGGGCAATTACATCCTTGGACAGGATTTGACTCTTGGAAAAATGTTCCTAAAAATCAAATGATCTAAGACCTTGAAAGTAAAGCAGATCGTTTAAGAAACACACATAATGTAAATAACAGCCTTTTCTGTTGTAACTGAATGCATCTTTGTTTTTTTTCTTCTTGCACATGCAGTGAATGTATTCCCAGCCTTGCTGTGGGCAGAACTTCTGCCTAACTTATGTAGCAGCAAGCATGGGTACTTGTCGTCAAGTGTGTGTATATATTGATGTGGGTTTTTTGTTTGTTTGTTTTTCAGTTCATTGTAGGTACTATGGGGGAAAACCAAGAATGTATTAAATGTTTTAAATACAAAATACACATTATGAATAAGTAGCATCTGGGAAAACCTGGGAAAAGCTCAATTTC
This sequence comes from Tinamus guttatus, assembly GCF_059628265.1. Taxonomy (NCBI): domain Eukaryota; kingdom Metazoa; phylum Chordata; class Aves; order Tinamiformes; family Tinamidae; genus Tinamus; species Tinamus guttatus. The sequence goes on from NW_028288689.1 coordinate 3,267,985, forward strand.
ATGTGCCAGAAGGCAGATTCCAAAAGTCTTCGTTTCTGTCAGACCCGAAGAGATGATGCTTCTGTTTCTCCTCGTTTTCTGCATGTTTAGCCAGCTTATCATGATGCGCTGGCAGAAGCACCTTAGATCAAGGCAGTGTTTCTGGTGGGGTTCAGCCTGGTGGGGTGCGCAACGTGTTCCCCCTTTGAGGAGTGGGAAGAAACTAACCCGAAAGGCAGCCTTAGGTGACAGCTGGGTGGCACTGCTCTTGTCTGAAACCCAACTAAGTGGAGTCTCCTCTATATATGTAAAGATGGACCTTTGCAAAGGATACGGAAGAGAGACTGGATAAGGAGATGCACTGAGTTGCCTTGAAGTTTCATGCTTCCTCTCTCCGTTGTTGGCTTTCCCTAGGCCTGCGAAGGTCCTTAACTAATGCAAGCTTCAGATGATTTTTTTCTAAAATTCTGGTAGTCTGAATGGTCGCCTAAATGTCAGTCTTGATTTTAATGGCGCAGGATAAAGCTGACAGACACATCTGCCATTTGTTCAAATAGTTTTCACATGCTTGCACGTTAATACCCAATACCATCTGTTGAGCTTTTTGGCAAATGGAATTCTATTCTTCTGTCTACCCACAAACCTAATTATCAATGTGAGGATTGTAGAGGTTACCTTTGAAACACACGGCCAGCATTTTTTGAAAGAAATACATCTGCAGTTCTTGTTTGTATGAATTATTTAACAGATGGCAAAAATGCATTTCACTCGTTACAGCTATCCCTATTGTGGAAGAGAGCAATGTTTATGTAGGGCTAGATTCTCTTGCTGACAGCATGCGGCCCTGCGTGGCATGCTTAAATGTGACAGCACCTGATCTTCAGTAATTTCTTCCTTTTTGTTGTTGTTGTTGCTGTTGATAATTACGTGTGTTGCACTGGTTTGAGAAGCAAGGGCCTTCATCTCGTTGGAGGAGATAGGACATTCACCAAGAAAACTGCCAAGGATCAGATGATGCCTCTTTGCTTGCTATCCCATAGCAACCTGTTGACACGTCTAAACCTTGAGACTGAAGACCGAGTTGGTCTGTGAGCTTCTCTTAAGGGATTTAGTTCATAATTCCCACACACGTAGGAATCAGTGTGGTTTAAAAATAAAAAACTGAGAGAAAAGCCATGTGTTGCCCCAAGGCTTTCTTAGAATTCCTGCTTCTCCCTTCTGAAAGATTTTGTCTTGCTGATGGAGCTTCAATCAAGTTGCTTTCAGCCGAAGCGGCCGGAGTTTGAAGGCTTACTGAAGCATCTTAATTTTTATTGCCACCATGCTTCCTCCTCCACCAGATCTAATCACTATTGTTTAAGCTCTAACCCAGCTATTATCTGTCTGGGGTTGACATGAGAGCTGAGAAGAAGAGAGCAGACTGTCAAAACCAGCTGTCAGCATAGGTAGGAAGGGTGTGAAATTGAAGTAATAACTGGAATATCCACAGCATCTGTTCAAAGATTTTGGAGCATTTGACCAGTTGGCATCCTCCCAGCCCCAGATGAGTGACAAGATTTAATATCGGTCAGATACCTTTGTCTTTCATCTGTGCCCGTGGTAGCATGTCAGGCACAGGTACGTTGGAGTAAAAAGCTTTAAAATTATGGAGGAGGATTTAAACCTGACAGCTGAGGCAACCAGTGCTTGGTAATGACGGCTGTTACTGCGCTCCGAGGGCAGGAATGGTAGAGGCTGTATTCAGCGGGGCCCCTTGCACACCGAGTGTGCTCCCGGGTGTGCAGCCTGTGTTAGCAGAAGGGGCCATGGAATGAGCTGCACGCTCGCGTGCCACGGCCAAGCAGGCGGCTCCGAGGAGCCAAGGGCCTGCGTGGTTCCTGGAGATCCCAAGTCTTCCAAACCCATCTGGAAACTGTCAAAGATTGGGGATTGTAAAGCTCACCTAGTGGAATGTTTGTTGGGCAAACTATGGGTCTTTGTGAGCCTGGGTTAGTAGTGGGCACCTGCTCTTCCTTTACCTGTGGGAAGTAAATGAGGGGCTTAAGTATGCTGCATGAGGATTTTCTAGAGTCCAGGTTTGAGGGTTTGCTCCCAGGCCTATTTCTTAGTTTATTTCTTCTTTTTCTATCCTGTCTCTTCATCAACTCTTTTTTGACCCTTTTCTGACTCTTTTTGTATTATCTGCTCCATAATGCTTTCCTTTCCTTCAGCAACAGTCTATACACAAACATTATTCTTGTAAATATTCTTCACATTTTAGGCCAGAAGATCTTAGCAGTGAATTACCTCGTTAGCCTTGTTTTGTCCTTGGATCTTGACCTTTTTGAGAGTTTTCTCTATTACTACCTTGGATAGCTCCCTTAAGTGATAGCATAAAGCGGCCTTAATGTTGATGAAGCACAAGTGTCTTTGCCCATTTTGTCTTCTGAATTTGTTGTGAACAGTCGGAAAACACTTTTCATCACTGTCACCAAGCTCTCTTCCTTCGCGCTGACTGTGGAGGGATGAGTATCAGGCAACGTGGATGGAAGCGTGGGCGAGTCTCCTGTAGACGGTGGGGTGCATCACCTGGGAACCCTGCTGAGACTCGTCTGTGTGCCAAAAGCCCTGCACACACCCTGAGCCGCTGTACAGCCCGGATCATGTGCTGCTTTTCATTGCTTAAATTTGTTGCTAGGGGTCACTAGTAATAGGGATCATTTAAAAGCACTAAAATATCCAAAGATATTTCTACCAATGGTGAGACTTTCCTTCACACTCACTACATCTTGGGCCTCCAGGATAATAAAACCACACATTTTTCACTCTTCCATATGTGTGCTTTCTACTTCAAATGATTTGTCAGGGTTGTTGATTTATTTTTTTTGGAAAACATTCTGCTTGTCAAAATGACTGCCTCATGCCTCACAGCTATTCTTGGTTATCAGGAAGGGATCTAGCTGGAATTAATCTGATTCCGCTAACATCTTGCTGACAGACACATCCAAAGGGTTGGGAAAGATGTCATAATCTTTGGTTATGTAAATATCTGAATCAAGATTGCTCTGAGGCAAACTGCAGAGCAGATGATAATGTAGCCCTTCTATACTGCATCAACAGGCATTTTGACAGTTGAATTTGAATGCTAATGTTTCATGAATAACATTTTGGGTGGAGAAAAGGAGGGATTGTGTGTAAAATGGAAACTTATCACCAAAATACATCTTGATACCAGTAAACTATAGGCATTCTTAAGCTCTCTTTAAGAATTTGTTAAGGAAAAGTGAATTTCTTCTATTCCTCCTCCTTTTTTTCCTGCCTATTTCCACAGTTCCCCAGAATGCTGGAAAGGATAGTGCAGGTTTAGCAGAATCCTTCCTGGAAATGCCCCCCCTCCCCCCCCCCCACATTCTTGCTTTAGCAGCTTGAATAATTCCAGCTTCTGAGTTATATGGTAACTATTTTATCAGATTTTCCAAAGAGCTGGTGGTGAGGGCCTGGCAGGGGTTGGAGGAGCTCCGTTTGCCTTGCCCTGGGTTGTGTGGGCTAAAGACCCGGTAGCAGTTCAGTCTGGTAGGCTCTCGGTGAGCAGTTACCCTTGAGTGTTTTGCAAGGTGAAGCCCCGCCGTGGTGCTCCAAGACCAGGTGTGGTGGCAACCAAAGCGTGGCTGGTGGCACAGCCGAGAGCTTCGCGGCGGAGCGCACTGCCCGTCCAAGCAAGTGCCAGTGTGGGCACCTTCACGGCACAGAGATCCACGCGCTGCCTCATTGGTGTCTTTCTCTCTTCTTTTTTAGTGGTAGTTGAAACACAATTTCTCCTTAATTGAATTAACTCTATTGCCGATTGTGAAACACTTTTCAGAGAGGCACTGCAGATTCAGCCACTAGGCTTTAATGAATGATAAAGCATTTTAATAAGGCTCTGGCAGCTGTGCATCTCCACTGAAGACATTAATGTTCATTCTTGATATCCAGGCTAGTTGCAAAACTTGTTTTTACACAGATGTTTTAGTGAGGTAAGGTCTTTTTATACCTGAATCTCAGCAGGAAGAAAGGACATTACTATTCCCTTACGTTAAATTTGGAACCTACTGGCATGCATAATGTTTATCAAGAGTACCATTACCTTTTATTTCTGCAGGTTTTGTTGTGTAGCATGCAGGAGCTCAGACTTGCTGAGGGGCGAAAGAAGTTAAACTTGCACTTTTCCATTTCATTTTTGCCATACGTTCTTTTTAGTCACTGATGCAGGTGACACCACTGGGACCTGCTGAACAAACCAGGATAAATGATGGCTATTTACAAATAAGTGAAAGTGAGTGCTTACCTGTTCGGGAGATAAGTCACCTTGGATGCCATCTGTTGTTCTCAAAGGGCTGTCTGCTATTTATTCCTACAGCAAGAGCGTTTTGTGTCTCAGAGAGCTCTTTAAAGTCATATCGATAAAACTGCTTTGTTGTGAATCTATAAAGCATCAGAGGGGTCGCTGCCCTGCTAATGCCTTGTGCCGTTCAGTCCTCATCCAGGCATCCTTTGAAACTGCAAATGAACTCAGCCACGCTGTAAGGAAACAAAAGGGATTTTGTAATTGGGATAGGACTAGGATTTCCCACCTATCTTTTAACCCTGTTTTCCTTTGATATTTCAAAATTGGCTGAGATAACGTGGTAGAAAGACAACTGCCCTTCTCTGTGTGATCTTGTTATTGCTTTTCTACATATATGTTTTTGCTTGAAGGTCTCATGTTCATGTCCCCCAGCAGCACAGCATGCAGAGAGGATGTCAGATCTCTTGCTGCCAAGGGGTAATGGAGATTCCTTTAGCTCAGGAGAGGGGTTTTTAGGAGCTGAACCTTCTGTCTTGAAGTCACAACGGGGGCAGATTTTGGAAAGAGGGACTTCATGTGATCCCTGCATTGCTACTCTCGGATGTCAGAGCATATCCCCACCTTTCTCATGTTGAGGTACTGATCATGTGCGTCACTTCTCATTTAGATAAATCCAGTTTCTTAAAAGCATATTATTATAAATCCTGCCACTTTCTGCCACTTCCCTTCCTGGAGGAGAAGCGGCACCTCCAGGGTGCCACGTGCTGACCTGCTCTGCTCCGTTTGGTAGGCTGTGCTGCTGGTGGTAAAGTCATGAAAATGTGAAAAACATCCTTAATGTCATTATTGTCAAACTCGGCTCAGCTCTCTTATGTTGGTATCTGAGCTGAAATTTCAAAAGCATGTTCCAGTGGTAAACTGCAGGGTTACTGTGCAATAAGTTCACATGTGTGTCTTGACGTGAGCTTGGAGTTTTTATAGGAACCCTAATCCATCTAACCCAGACCTAACAAGAACCTGTCCACCTACCAAGGCTCCTAATTTGAGCATTGCAATGAGGTGCTTAATGCAGCAGCATTTGCCTATCCTTGTTGCAAGCACTGGGTGCCCCCGTGCCTGGTGGTGCAGAGGCCGGGAAGCAGCGAGGAGGTCCGTGCAGGAAGCGCGTGTTGGTACCGCGGCTCTCTGTGCCGAGTTGCCAGGAGAGCAGCAGGAGCATTAGTGGAGCCGCCGTTATTCCCTGCGGGATACGAGTGCCTTAGCCCCAGGGAAAAGGGCTGAGGTAGGACAGGCAGCTGAGGGGCAGAGAGGACAACTCCGTTCCGGAGAGCTGAGGAAGATGTTAAATTGGTAGGCCCCTCTGCAGACAGACACTGTAGAGGTGGATAATTTGCCTCCTGAGTGAGGTGGCGTAGCTGACACATTTCACGAAATCTTCTATTTAAATGCTGACATCACTTTTCAAGTAGTAGAGCTTAGGTTCCTGCAGGGCCTTTGTTTTACACAGACAGTGGTGGCTGAATTGCATCTCTCTGAAACCCTCCTTGTTAACTAAGAAAGGCAAAATGATGTTGTCCTGACCTAGCAGGGATGAAAGGGCCCTTCTTACTTCAGGCCCCTTTTAGCTGTTGCCATCTCCCATTCTCCTCAGAAGAGGCTCTCCTGAAGTGGTTCAGGCTGGCTGGTTTCCTGCCTTGCTGCGTTTTCTCTGCTCGCTTAAAGCCCTTGCAGGAGGAACCGCAGTGTGAGCGAAGCTGCCTTGTGCAGAGGGCAGCAGTTCTGATTCCTTGCTTTCAGTTGCCAACTTCCCTCCTTTAAAACTCCATTCAGAAAGGTCCTGGCCATGGTGGTATTGGTATTGCTGGTATTGTTTCTGTTGCCTTTTATTTAACCTGCCTGGTGTTTTATTTTTAATTGTTTTTTTTTTCTTTGCAAGATTTCATCTGCCTATGAAGCCTAAAAGAGTAAATCGCACCTGCTGGTTTCACTGAAATGCATTAGACTTCCAGTTCCCGGGAAGGATAGCTGTATGTCTGACAATCCCCGGCCACTTTTCCATTTTGCATATGGAAGCAACACTCAAAAAATGCAGCTTTTAATACCCTTTTGTTTGTAGTAAATCTACTTGTAATTTTCTATGTCATAGTTAAAGCAAGAAGCTGAAATCCTAGTTGACTTTTGTATATATATCCTTGGTCAGTTCATGGCAACATAGTTTGTCAACATCTGTACATGCTATAAAATCACTGTTCAGCCCTGGATATCCAACCAAGTATGGGTGTTCTTTGAATGAACTAGAGTGCATGTAAAATGAACAAGCAATTATTGTATGTTCAGATATTTCGTATTTAAATGTGTTAAGCCCCTGAAAACAGACAGATATTTACATAGGCTTTTTTTTTTTTCCCTTTCTTCCCCCTCTTACCTGTGTTACTAGCAATTATGACTAATGGCAGAAAATTATCAGGGATCAAATTACTCTTCTCCAGAAGAGCCTCGTTTCAAAAGTAATTTTATTGTCACGTTGTTGAAGTTGGTAGAGCAAAAGCTAGGGGTGGAGAAAAGAGACCAAAATCCATAGCTGTGCTTTGCTTTTCCTTTGGGACCTCTGGTCATGACCATGCAAGTTCTGTGTTCTTGTATGCCAGGCTGCAGAGAAGGCCGTGCAGCCCCTGTCCCTGCGCACCTGCTCCCACCGCCGTGCTGCGTCCCTGGGGCTGAGGTGCAGCAGAGGCACCAGCCGGTTTCTGGGTTGTCCCTGGCAGCTGAGAACAAGAAAAGCCTCTATTCCTCCTGCTGCACCCCAGCAGAGAACGGGGGGTGTTTCTTCTTTTGTAACCTTCCTTTTCTGTCGCCGTTTAACTGGTGTACCAGCTTTATGAGATGAAATGTCTGCCTCTTTGCCCATTTTCATTTTGAGTCTCAAATGAGATATTGCAATCTTTTATTGCAACAGACAGCAATGAAAGAGCAGCTGGAATTTCTATTTTGAGCTGTTTTAAAGTGTTTCAGTCCATTAATTTTTAATTATTGGACATACTGGAAATATACTTTGAATGAAATGCCTAAGTATTGGGGAAAAAGTTTTCCCTAGCTTCAGCTCCAGTGAAGCTCTCAGAAGAACTCATATACAACTCTGTATTGCACCACTTGGGTCTTTATGTTCCTCAGTTTTCCTTCACATCCTGAATAGCCGGACTCAGCAGTCCAGCTCTACCAAATGCTTTTCACTCTTGTGAGCTTTTTGACACTATTATTTTTTTTCCAGTAGGTACTGTAACTTGTCTAAGCAGGTGTTCATATGGGATTTCTCCATTAAGTGATTATCAAAATAGCAACAGAAAGTTTTTTATGTTTCCTGCCTTTTTGGGAAATACATGGGTGTTTTGGCAGCGTAACAGGTGACTGTTTAGTTTTGTGGAAGGAGTTGGAAGGAGGTGGATGCAGTTGTACAGAGGAGCAAGCACTAGCTGGCTGGGTAACCTGTACTGCAATTGGGCATACCCAAGATGAGGTGGATATCTAAACTTCCAGTGCATTAGATGCCTTTGTGATTTTTTTTTTTAATCCTATCTCTAATTTTCTAAGCGAGAATTAACTCGCTTAGAGAATTAACTAAGAAATATCTTGTTAGTCCTGTAACTGAAGATGACGTTGACCGAAATCAGACTTCATATAGCAAAACAGACAAGAAATTGACTTGTTAAACAGGTAGTCAGAGTCATTTTTGCATTTAGTTTCAGTCAGTGTTGACGTGATCTCATACTAAATACAAACTGTACATCCTGAGGTCTTACTCTCATTAACTGTAGGAAAGGTCATTTTGGGTAGCACATTGCAATGTGTCAAATAAAGGAAGAAAACAGCCCATCACTGGTAAAAAGATTTTGCATCTTAAGGATATGTCTCATTAAGTTATTTTGCTTCAAACTCAGCTTGTAATCAGATATTGACCTTTACATAAGAGGAGTAGCTTTGCTGATGTTCTCTCATAGAAATGAATAGAAACCTACTCTTGCATGGCAGTCTTTGTACAGTTTACCTGTGTAACTGATACTATACAATTTAATAAATCAATCCTCCTATTAAAAATATTTAGTAAGAGAATTTTTCAGATGGTAACTGGGTCTGAACAGATGGTAGTTGCCTATAGTAATTAATAAAAGTGTTGTATTTATTGCCTCTTCAGAGCAGAGGACTCGTAAAATGAATCATGGCTTGATCTGGTACGCACAGAGTTTCCTTGCAGCAGGACTGGGCCGGACTCTGGGCCACGTGTTGCTTGAGCGAGGTTGGCCCTGGGCCCGGTAAGCCCTCCGCTTGCCCCTAGCGTCTGGGGCCTCTCCTTGCCCTCAGTATTAGAATCCGTTGTAACCTCAGTGTTATTTTGTATTTGTTGGACTGAATGTGTTCTGCTAAAACACTTGAGCAGTTGACAGGAGTTAGGGCAAGTGGAGACTTGGTGTTGCCTGTTGAATAAAGACCCAGAGAGCCAGAGCGGGAGCCAGGCAAGCAGTTACCAGTGCTAAAGGGCAAAGCCAAATATGTTTAAGTGACCATTTAATTAAAGAAAAATGTCAAAGTTGAGTGATATAGTAGATGATGGCAGTTCCCCAAAAGTGAGCACTGCTCTTTTTTTTTTTGTAGTACTATTTTTTGAATAGCTGAAAATAGCAGGTTAAAACTGACTTGACTTAGTTATGGGGGAATTTTAAGATATTTCCATTTTATTCCCTTTTATGGAATAAAATTCCATTCCATTTATTTCCATTTTAACAAAGATGTGGCTTAGACGTGATTTTGAAGCAAAACATCAGCATGCAGTTAGGCACAGCTCACAGCAGGCCTGATGAAACAGGCTTGCCAGTTTGCAGTGCTAAGATTCAGAAACCTGACCTGGCCTGGAAGCAAGACTGAGGTCTCTGTTTTGAGTTCTCTTCTTGGTTTCTGCACTTCAGTTCCTCTGAATATGACCACCATGCTAAATAACGTGAGGTTAGAGCAGAACGGATGTCCTGGCTCGTCAGCAAACGAGCAGTGAGAGATCATCCATCTGGTGCTCTACTTGCACCACTGCTCCTCTCTAATCCATAGCGTGTCGGATGAGAGTCAAGGCTTTGGACTAACGTTTAAAGGGCACCAGTGGAATTGAATAAAAACCCCAGATAAATGTCTTAATTTCCAGACATTGATTCCTGTAGAGTTTGTGAAGGGGTCAGCTTCTGGAACAGATGTATGGATAAAGTCTGAAACGCCTTCCAGAAGAGCAGACTCACCACAAGTGTCAAAATGGTCAGGATGAAGTGCTCCCTTCATGGGGGTTCCCATCAACGCCACTGAAGGGCAGTAGTGAAAGCAGCGGGAGGAAAGGACGAAATAAAGACAGGGTGTAATAAGGGATGATAAGGTGAAAAGGGGAGAAGATGGGGTGAATGCAGATCACAGCACAGCCCTTGTGCAAATCAGCCCGGTGACCTTCTGTGACTTGGCTTATACTATTTTGAGAGGCGATGGGTTAATGTGTGGCAGGCTCTGCTAGTGGAAGGAAAAAAAGGAGATTCTCACAGACTCTAGTGTGCCATGATCAACTGAATTTAAAATATGGTGTGTTTCTCAGAAGACCATAAAAGGTGTTTTTTATATGTGCATTTTGGATCCCAGCTTTGCCTGGCTGGCTCTGCAGACATAAAGCTGCATATTTCGATATGTAAGTGAGTCTTCTCTGTGTCATGTTATTTTTTTAAAGAGAGATTGAATAGTGCACATGTCAAGAACTGAGAATCCTCAGCATTTTCTTTCAAGCCTTTGTGTACATGATGAGCTAGAATAACCTCTCTGAACTGAATTATCCTTCCATACTATGGTTCAGTGAATATCATTATATTTCAGCACAGCTTGAGTGATTTTTAATGCCAAAAACATCAGCAAGAAATACAAATGTTACAAAAATATTGAAACAATACCATAAAAAAAACCCAGGATCATAAATACTTTACTTTGCAAGGTCTGAAAGGTCAACATAGCTATAGTGTGGAAAATTAAAATGCTCTCCATGTGAATGCCTTTGGAGGAGGAAAAAAAAAAAAGCGGGGGTGGGGAAGGCAATGGCTTTCTCTAGACATACAGAATTCTTTCTCTGAATCCCTTTGAGGCCGATGGAAGAACAAATTTCCTGGTAGCTGGGTGTTGGGTTTTTTTGTGGTTGTTCTGTGCGTTCTCCTATGTAGCCTTAAATGTAGCTTAATTAAAGCAGAATTAGTGGAGGTGGGGATGCGGTGACAGCTTTCACCTCGGCGATGCCCTGCAGGAAGCCCCTGCCCCAGCGCGGGACGTGGGCAGGATGACCCCATCCCGTCCCGTGCAGGCGAGAGCCACACGGTGCCAAGGAGGAGCAGGACGGGGTGCTGTCCTACCCCATCAGCAGCGCTGGCTCTCAGGTCCCTCTTTGCAGCTGGGAAGTTGGCTCCTCCGTTAACGTTGCGTTGGCTCTTGCTCTCGCCCTTGGAAGGCTTCGCAGCTCCGTGTTCCAGTGCTCATGCGTGTCTTCATGGGCAACCTTGGCTTTACAGACCAGCCCTACCCGCCTGTGCTGCATCACGCCTCCCGCAGCCATGGCTGCTCTGGTGCCTTTGGGCGCTGTGCTCCGTGCTGGGCTGTGCGCGGCTGCCCCTGCCAGCTCCTGTGACCCCAGCTTCCAAAGGCCTCATAGGACATGGGGTTTAATCCTGAGTGAATGGGGGAGCCTGTGAGAAATGCAGAGAGACTTTCATCTTAATCATGTTGTCTTAATTTAGATTTATCTTGCTCGATGCATCCCCTGTGCATGTTCAAAATTGGAATGAAGTGATTTTGCTAACATGAACTTGAGCATATGATGATAAAAGAATCATAAAAATGTTTGATAGCCTTTTGGTGATCTCTGGTGGAATGGCTGAATATTAAATTTGAATTTTCACTCCATTTTCAAAAGCTGTAATTACCAACTGTCAAAATTCCTGTTTAGCAGGAATGAGGAATTAATTATTTTGTCAGTCACTGGCAATATCAGTCTGAGAAATAACATGCAATGAATGCACAATCATATAATAAACATTTTTATCTGCTTACCATCATCCCATCTACTTGAAATGATCACAGATTTTTCAATCTTTTGAATATTTTACTGATGTTCGCAACTTTGAGTCCTTTATTCCCAAGAAATTTGTCTTAAAGTGTCTTAAAATTGTCCTTGCTGATGGCCCATTCCCATGTAGACCACCAAAGGGAGGGCTTTGGGAGGGATTCATGGCCAAGCCTCCATGAGATACGGTGGTAAGCAGCCCTGCTTCTCCTGTGTGCTTTGCTCTGCTTTAAACAGCCTGATTGTTCTTTCCTCCCACCGTCTTTCATTAGAGCAGCAAACAGAAAAACTCCAGCTTTACATCCTGTAAAATGTGGCAATCTGTATTTACCTGTTTTAGCTGAAGCCAGAACCAGTTGTATGGAAGTGCAAGGTCATCCTGCCTTTGCCCACAAGCAAATTTGATTTTAAAATAGTGTGCTGGGGTGGAATAATTTGCCAAAAAAGTTTTTTCCACCCTTTTTATTGCCTGCAAAATGTAAGGCAATTTCTGCACGAATAGCAACTACATTAAAGGGAATTGAAAATGAAAGAAATCTTTATTGCTTCAGAAATCCCTTTCTCTGCCTTCACCTCCCCGTAGTAGTACATTTTGCTAACACGAGGAACCTTGCTGGCCTTTTAAACTAAGAAGTGGAGGCAAACAGCTGATACTGTAAAATGATTTTGAGTTCAGCTCAGAAGCTGGAGTTCAGCTCCAAAAGTTGAGCTCCAAAGCTCTCGAGTTCAGCCCGCGCGCTGCCCAGGGCCACTGTCCTGCTTGCAGGTAGCCCTGGGCCGTGCGGCGAGCCAAGCTGGGCGCTCTAGGCCAAATCATGGGATTGTCCTCTTGGCTTAGGGAGAAATTACACTTCCAGTTGGACGAAGAGCTGCTGGGCACTGTTGGGAATGCTGTGGCAAATGCTCAGGTTGGAATAACTGCCTTATATGAGCGGAATCTCCCTTCACTCAGGCTTGTATTAAATAAGAGGATTTGTTGCTCACCAGCTGTATGGTGAAATTACAACACCAGCTGGTACACGTTTCTTTGTACTATATAAAATTCATTATCAGCCTTTTAGATCTTGGAAGGACACAAGCAATTGCTTTGCATTTCAACATTGCGAAACCTGATAAGCAAATCATTAGGGAAAGCCTACATTGCTCCAAAAGCACATGTGAAGGTGGTGTGTGATATGATTATTTCAAAATGCTATTATGTTTATGAAAATAAAAGCCCTACATGGACAACGGTGCTTTTATTTTCATTGGCTTAAGACATAACAAACACTCGGAGGGGTTGAAAACCATTTACTGCTGGTCATTACTAATTTAATAAGCAGCCAGCACAGTTCTTGCGGATACAAAAGGATCTGGCTTTACATGTGTAATATGCAGTGTGCAGGAAATACTTAGTGCTGTTCTCTTTGAAACCTAGAGGACATTATTAAAATTTTATGGCTCAAATTAAAATTTAAGATTAAAATACAAGATCAAAAGAATCAATTTTCCCCCTCAATGCTATTAGGAATAAGCCTTTTGGAACAGAGGGCCTCAATGTCTTAAATGTCATGTCCTCCTCCTCCTCCAGAGAGCTAGAATAGAACTAATCACAGCTGACTACAGAAACCTAACTTCCTGCCCTTTTTTTTTTTTTTTTTAAGAATATAACCAATTTTTATTCCTTGTAAGTGCATTATGTAATTGTCAAGTCATGCAGTAGTGTTACTTGGTGTCAGGGTGACAATTTTGGAAGATGCAGAGTTGGGTTGGCGAGCAGAAGGGTGCTCCTGTGTGGAGCTGGAGGCTGCTGAGGCCCCGCTCCTCTGCCCACGCCAGAGAGGCTCGTGCTGGAGCCTCCTTCATAACTATCCCCATGCCCGCTTTTCCAAGGCTCAAGCCATTAATATGGCAATGTGGAAGCTGGCTGCCACTTCTCTTGTAAGACACTGTAATAATAAACAGCAAAATCAATGACACACAACAGCAACTTGATAAGGAGGAAGTGTCTTCTTGTATTTTAACTTGCAATGTTAAGTCACGAATCACCCCTCTCGTTGATGTCACTAGAAGAGGTGCCGTTGGCTTCACTAGAATTTAAGTCCTCCTATGCCTAAGTCTCTTGGGAGGCTGTTGCAAGAACACACTTTTAACTCTGAAAAAAGGGTTTTTTTGTAGACCGCTGTACATGCTGTTGGGGAAGAGACTAAAATGAGAAGAATGCGCTCATGGGTTTTCCCACCCTTATTTAAAATACATACACACACACACACACACACACACACACTGCATGACTGTTTAGCAATGCAAAATTCACTGGATTCTTAGAAGTGCATGAGCAGTAACTCGTTATCAAAGCAAGGGCTCTGCTGTCCTGAGGACAGTGTTGGTTTGTTTGGATAAATGGAAGCAATTGTTATTTGGTAGTTTCAGGGTTATGCAAAATGTGCAGATCCTTTTTGTTACTTTCCAGGACTTTTAGGATGGACTATGATAACTGTAGTTCTAGGGTGTTTTTTTTGAAAACAACAACAACAACAAAAATCCACAAACAAAAAACCCAGAAATGAAGGGATTGCTATCAGGTAAAGGAAAACAGTTTTCACAGAACAGATCAAATAGATTTAAGCTTTAAACTTGTCTGCTTAAATTTTCAAATCTTAAAGCAATAGAAAATTATTTGAGCTCCTCTTATTGCAGTGAGGAGCTTAGACAACTGGATGACCAGCATGAAATACACTGTAGCATGAACTGAACAAAGGCAAACTGGATTACTCCCACTCTGTTGAGAATGGCAGTGTCAAGTACATTATCAAGGTTCCAGTGAGGATTTCCTCTTACTGACAAGCGTTTGTTTTAACAATATAATCAAAGCACTGCATGAAAACCATAAGCTACAGAATTTCTTAATAAAGATCCTTTTAGAATGAAAGTTGAGACACTTGCTCTTATCACACAAGCCAAAGCCTACCTATCTGTGTTTATCAGTTTTTTTTTTCAGATTTGTTTAGTATAGAAATTAGACTGAGGAAGAAGTAGAGTAGAGAAAAAAAATCTAATTTACACAAGGGAGGGAAAAATGGAATGAGTGTGAAAGACCAGCAATAGTGGGAGGATTTGGTGGTTGGGCCGTATTCTGTCTGTGTCTGCGGGTGGAGCCTTCAGTTCAGACCATAAGATTATGGTGTAGGACTCCAATGTGTCTGAGGGCTTAATCTTCAGGTTCTGAAGGCTTTGTATTGATCTGGCTTTGGGTGTAGGTTAGGAGTGTGCCCACATACCAGGGAAGGGTCCATTAAAGTAGTGTTTGGTCCATAAATGAATGTTTTTGCCATATTTCAAGAATGAGAACAGATGCAACTGCACAGTTAGTGCTTAGCCAGTAGCTTCTTGGATTTAAATTTGAATATGGTTTTAAAAGGAAAATAAGGCTGAGCTCACTGAGGCAAATCTTTTGATCTGTGTTTGTGCCAGGAAGGTAACACACCTTTGAGTCCTGTAAAGCTCTGAGAATTGCCAGTCTTTCAATTCTGGACCCTGTAACCACGTAGTTGTGACAAAAGCTACAGCTATTTCACTTGCTAGCTAGAGGTGACTGGTCCCATTTTAATGTAAGGGCAATGGTAGCACAACTATCAAACTTTTTGCTTGCTGGCAAGTGTTTGGGAGTGCTTGGAAGAGGTTGCAGATGCTGCTGTTCCTTGCAAGCTCTGCAGAACCTCAAGTGCTGCACCCAGCTGTGGACCATGGTCCTCTGCAGAGCCAGGCACAGCTGGAGAAGCATCGGCGAGGACGAGGGAGGGCAGTGGGAACGTGGCCTTGCAGCGCAGCCTCTGCCTCCTGGCAGCTGCTCAACCCTGCTGGGTCCTTCCCAGGCCGGGGAGACGCGGGGCTGCTGGGCCCGTCCCGCAGCCTGGGGCTGAGGGGCAGCTCAGGGGGAAGCTGGCTTGGGTAAAAGCACCCGAAAGAGGGGGCAGAGCTGCAGCTCGGGGAGAGAAGAAGGAGAACTGCCTGTAGAGTTTTCATTTTGCATCTCTTGATTTATTTTTTTCCATTTCTTTCTCGAAATTCTGACAATCTATATTCTTCATATTCTTGCCAAGACCACAGAATCTTAAGTTGCTGACCCAATATGTCTTTTGAAATAGCAGCTGATGAATATCATTTAAAGCCACCAAGCCCAAAGAACATTTTCTTTTTCAAAATTTTTTGAATATTTATTTACTTCTACTAAATTATTAAGTTAACAATGTAATGACTAAGACTTTAAAAACATAATGGCGAGACCTTTGGAGTAATGTTTGGATGAGTGTTTATCAGATATTTTGTTAATATTGTGAGAGTTTTGATTAGAACTAAAATACTTGAAAATATTTTCTTTTCTCTTTACACATCAAACAAACTTAAAATTTTGAAATATACAGCATATGTTTGCCGAGGAATTTCCGGTTAGGAAAACTATCATAAGCTCATTAACTGAATTCTTTGGAGTAAGATGCAATTCAAAGGAAGAGGGAGGAAGTGAGGGGTGAATGACAAAACTTCTCAACAGCTCACTCGCTCCGTGCTGTGTGTGTGCTGTGAGAAGGGCTCGCAGTGAAAGAACAGGGCAGTTAGATCAACTTGAGATGGATGTTGAAGTACCCCTACAATTCTTTCAAAATCAACAAAACCTCCCTCCCTCATTTCCTGAGATCAGTGCTGCTGAAAACTGACTCTGCAGAAGAAAAGCTAAATGATTTGAAAATTATGTATATTCTCAGGGTTTCTTCAAATTGCTGTTGGGAATGTGTGAATAAATAATCAGACTTTATCAAGTGTTTTGCACTGGGTGTACATACTTCTTAATTGGAAAGTATAGAAATAAAAGTGAAATTAAAGAATTTGCTTCTGGTTCTAAGTCCACTGGCTGGCACACAAGCCTTTAGCTTCATAATTAATGGTGTCTGTATTAGACTTTTATATGGTGCTCATTTTTTTACTTGCCCTTTGGAGAGAGACGAACCAAAGCTCACAGAGGCCTCTCTCAGTTTTTCTGTCCAGTTTAATGGAGGTTGCATGAGGTCTGTGACAAAACTGAATTAGCTGGGGCTGAAGCTCAATGCAGTGAACAGGAATGGTGCAAGGTGGGGAAGATGCTGGACAGCAAGTGCTTTCCTCATGGAAAACGGTCAGTCTGTGTGTGTAAAAGAGTCTTCTTGGAGAGCTAACAAGAAAATTGGGTTTTGCCTTTTCAACCAAGGAAGTTAATTTCAATGCGTTTTAAGTAGAAGATTTAATTTTACTGTTTTACTAATAAATCATATTGAGTATGCATTGAGTAAACGTAATATGCATAATACTGTTAAAATGTAATTTCTGGTACTCTGAAAGAATTTCATGATCAGTCTAGTGTATTTCCTTGTTCTCAGTAGAGTTTTACCATTTAACTATTCTCCAATTATCTGACTGCTTCTTGAACCAAAGTTGGCTCGCATTGTAATCACTTACGGAAGAGCGACTGAAGTGCAGCTAGAGTTTAAAATACCACCGAGAGCCCAGATTTAGGCCTAAAATTTATACATTTTTTTCAGTATTTAACAATATTGAAACGTGTGGCCCCTAAATGCTTCTCGGAACTGTTTTCTCCACTGTTGTGAACTCCAGTTGCTCCTGAGCAGCCCCAGATGAGTTTTCTCCACCTCAGGGCAGTTATGCCAGTTGGTGGCTGCTGAGGCTGTATCTGATGGTCCTCCTCTGCATGGTGATTTTGATCTTAGATATGGTCAACACTTGCTACATTTCAAAAAGACTTAAGCCTTTCTTCCCAGCAAAGTGGTTATCGGTTTTGCTGTGAAGCCTTTATTGATGCCTCTTTCCTAAATGCCAGGTATCTCTTAATCATTTCAAACAGTATAAAGCAGAACCAAGGCGGCTCCTCTGACAGGTGTTTTGATTGCTCTAGTTGCTGGAGGAGGGATGCACTTCGAACGTGTGTGGTTGTTTGGGGTTCTGGGTTTTTGGTTGTTGTTGCTGGGGTTTTTATCTTTTTTTTTTTTTTGAGAATTCTTTCTCAAAATTTCTGAAATTCTCTTTTGAGCTTCTGGTGATCGTCTTGAGCAGATATGAGCAGATAGGCGCTGGTTGGGAAATTTTTTCTCTGTTGTGCCCCAAGCTCAAACTGTGACCCCATCATAAAACCAGATTGAATGTTTTCAATAAACCCACCCATTTTTTACCCAGCTCTAAATCTGGTTGGAGTGACATTTGCTGACTGAGTAAAGAGGAATTAATTGGTATAGTTCTATATGAATCTTCTGACTTGGGAACATAGCCAGGATAGAAGTTATTTGCTTGAGTGCTGCCATAGGAGACAAAGAAAGGCAAATGCCTCCCAAATAGCAGCCATCTTTTCTGCAACTCTAATTTAGTAAGAAATCTTAGGCTTGAAAAGCTTGTTCTCCTTTTTTTCTGTCCTTATGCTTGTAGTGTGGACCCATTTCAGAAGATATTGAAAAATATATTACTGTATTTTGCAGTGTGATTATCGCACATGACCATGAAATGAGCAGATTTCATTGTTCTGTTGGAGGCAAATAGGCCCTTGCAGATTCTTAGCTTTATGCGAGTGAAATCAAATTCAATGAGGCTTTCATTCGTTAGCTTATGAAAATTATACATTTATAAAATAGTGAAAGTGGTATATGTTCATAATAAACCATAAGAATAGTACATTACGGAGGAAGGACAGCTATGGACTGAAAGAACTATATTGAAATATTAATTATATTCATAAAGATATCAAAGCAACTTAAAAGAATCAAGCTTCTTCATCTATATGCATTTTAAAATAAAACTTGGCATGATGTTCAACTATTCTTTTGTTTATATCTATAATTTAAAATCTCTTTTTCTGTTACATTGTCATGGTAATTTATGTTCTCATTGTAATAGAAGAAAAATGATCTGCCTAGTAGCAAGTCAGTGTTTTGTAATAAGTTTTTTAACAGTAGATAAATATTATTTTATGAAATACTTAGTGGGTGTTAATATTTAACTGTTACACAAAATAAGGAAATAAAAACAAATACTATTTTTTAATTGTTGATATTCCTTAATATTTGAATGTTCCTCTAGTGTTCAAGGGCAGATTTTTTTTCTCCCTCCGCCATCATTACTATGATACAAAGAGATCTTTTATGTTGTCAATGAAAATTGGAAGCATTTTAAGGAACTGACATTGTCACTGCAGCAATATCATTTAACTAATCAGTCCTTCTTACTCAGATATGAGATATGGGATCATTGACTTTGTGGATGTCAAACTGGCAAGGCATCCTGTTGAATTTTTGTTTGTTGGTTCTAATTATGAATTATTTCTATGATTTTTTCACAGTGTTTTGAAGTACCCGGTTGGTGTTTCTGACTGCAGTTACACAGCTGGAAATCACTTTTGCGTTGGCTGGGGTGTACAGTGCTGTACCTCACAGGAGCGTTTCCCTCCGTGCTCGCGGTGTCTGTGGGGAGCGGCGCTGCTGGGTGCTGCTTCCTCAGGGCAGGCCGCGCTGCGCTGCGCAGGCCGCTCGCGGGGCGCAGGGGCCAGGCTGCTGCGCAGGGCACTCGCGGGGCGCAGGGGCCAGGCTGCTGCGTCCTGTCGTTCGGCCGCTGCAGCCGCGGGGCCGAGGCTGCCCGGGAGGGTTTGGCAGGGCGCGAGGGCAGCCCCGGCCCAGGCAGCCGCGGGGAGCGGAGCACGGCGGGGAGCGGAGCGCGGCGGTCGGGGTAGGGTGGTCACTAGGTGCTCACACGCACCCAGCGGCCCTCAAGCATCTTGACACTTATTTCAAGCTGCCATTTGTATGGCCTCGGGCAGGGCAAAAGGATTGAATTTGCTGGTCTTAAGGATGTCATGCTTTTCATATGGATTGTGATTGCAGACATACTCTTACCTTATTCTTTTTTGTACGTCAGAAGATGAATGTATCCTTCACTCGCATAGAAACAGTCACTTAGATTTTTTGACATAAGATATTGAAGTGCAAATACAAAATTACTCCAAAAATATACACCGAGCTTTCAAAATATGTAGAACCCCATCATCTCTGATGTGGACTCCTTCACAGGTCAGTGCACAGCTTATTCTTTCATACATCCAGTTGAAATGAAATGTATTTCCTCACATAAAAGTGTCTTTGAAGAGAATTCCATTTTTTTTTTCAGTGTTTGAAGAGTGGTGGTGAGTCATCTCCTTGCCAAGTGAGCAATTGCTTTCTCATTTGGGATTTCTAAACCTCACTGCCTTGGCTGCCCTTTGCAGCGAGTTCATGGCTGTTAAGAACTTCTTGGTCACAGCAACTAGTGGCAGATCCTAGAAGTGGCCTATACAGGACAGAGGAAGGAGGGCCAAGCTGCACAGAGCATCTTTGTGCTGAAACCCAGATTAAAGCACAGTGCTGGCATCTGTAACGTCTGCAAGATGAATTCAAAATCAAATGATTTCCCATTCAGTCTTATTTTAAAAAATTGGGTTAGTATTGGAAGTAGAAAATACAAATGCAATTTTCCCTTGCTGTTCTGCCTATTGTATCTTCACAAGCGTGGGTGATGAGCTGTGAGCTTTAGGAGCATGAGGACAAATTTCCCCAGAGGCTGCTATTCTATTTGAGATTGAGTTTACTTCTGTTACCTTTTTCTCCGTGATCTGTGCTCCTAGCTGGCTACTTGGGCTAAGAAATTCTGAAAGAAGTTTGTGCTACTCAGCTGCCAATCAGGTGGATGCAGATGCAAATTGGATGATTAGGTACACAAGTGCTCTGATTTGTCCATAAGCCATCTAAAGCCTATAAAGTTTGAGTATGGATTTTTGTAGGTGGAAATGTTGCTTTCCTAAAAGGATGCTGAGCCTTTCAAACACCTCCACTTAATGGTTGGTTGGGTCAGTTCATTTATACTTACTTTCTAGATGATGAAAATCTTACAAGTCTGAAGCTCAGCCTGAAAACGTACTGCTGAGGCTAAAAATACTTGCAAAATAATGTAGAGATGAAGCTCTGAAGAACCACTTTTTATTTGATAGTCTTGATTTTTTTTTTTCAATGACCGCACAAAAGCGTTAAATGGGAATGGCCTGGGGACAGGCACTAAATCAATAAGCACCAGTAAGTTTGTGAAATCAATTTTTTGCTCTTCACATACACAGAAATTGATGCAGCCAATGCTGTGTAACTCCCATTAATTGCCCAGGGTGACAGAAAATTTATCAATTGCTTATTGACTTCTCTGAAGCTATAGGGGGAAAATGGAAATAGCTGCCAAGTTAACTGCGTAATATGGAAGATCTCCTTCCTGAGTGGATGCGTAGATGTAGGTTCTTTAGCACTTCACAGTTTTTCAGCCTGTCTTGATGTAATACATTCATTATCAACATTTCTGCAATCCAATGCAGCAAAAATGTTATGACAACAGCAAAATTGCTAAGCTTTTATAGATAATATACATTGTCACCTCGTAATATAAGTTAAATTGTGAATGCTTGGATGTTAGCAGTGTCCAAAAAAAATGGTGTGTTTCTGGTTCTTCACCTGCATGGAGTAAGTTTAATTTCTCTCGCTAAGAGAGAGAGGATTTTCCAAGGGGACCCTTTGCTCCAGGGTTCTGGGTGCTCTCGTATAGAGCCTGTACATGATCTGTGACTGGAGTCTGTAGGAAATGGAGGTCTCCACAAAACCATTCATTCATGAAAAACCTGGCCATCAGCTGCTCTGTTTTTCGTTGAGGGTTCACCTTCCTTCCCACTTAGGGCTATGGATCCTGATAAGATTTCTATCTTGCATTTGATTTCCCTTTATGCCTTCTCTACTTCATAGCCTGGTTGAGCTGCATATCATTGCTCTCTCCAGCTGCTGTTTCAGTTCGCTCCAATTCTTTGAATTCTTTTTACTCTGCCTGCATTTATTCTGCGCCCTCCGTCCTTTCTTCACCGTTCCTTTCTGCTCTAGCTTTCTTTAGCAGCCTTCATGTCTCTTATCGCTTCATCCAGAAGCCCAAGATTCCCGGCGCGCGAGATGTGCTCAGCAGGCAGAGCACGGACAGGAGTGACGTGCCCGTGGCAGCGGTTTAATGCCAGCACCTTCCTAGATGTGCCGGGCTGCAGGGAAGCCAGGGCTGTTCCTGTACCTGGGTCTGCAAGGGGGGAACAGAAACAGACTTCGGTGACTCCCCGGGCTGCCCTTTGCAGAGAGCAGGTCACATCCTGAGTGCATCCGGCTGGTGTTCAGAAGGCTAAAGAATCCCAGTTCTGCTGCAGGCTTTCTGTTTCATCATGCACCAGGCGGGAAGACCTTGATTTGTCTGGCTGTCAGCCTTACTCCAGTGCTTATTTTATCTTTAGAAATGTTTAAGCATTAAACTATTTTCCTGATGAGCGTTAAGATCATAGTTAAAATTAAAACATGAATGCACTTTGCTGAATCAAACTTGACTTCCTCTCTCTCAGTTGCCACTTTGGAAAGCTGGAGATGATGTTCTCTTTCTCTTGCTATTTTTTCTTTGACATACTATTATGTTATTCACAGTCGCTTTGCAATACTTGCTGCTCAATTCAGCAGACGATCTTGTGGCATAAGTTACTCTTGATCCCAAATAAGACATCTTCATAGGTTTCTGCACATTTTTATAGGGGTCACAGACTCTAACTGCCCTGCTAGAAATAGCGTATTTGAGACCTAAGAACTACAAAATCAGCCACTGTTTCTTCTGTGCCCCACCTGGAGCCTGCTTACCTCCTGTGGGTATGAGATATGAGAGAGCTCATTAAACTTCTGAGTCAAAAAGGAGAAAAAATAAATATATAAAGCAAAAATACACCTTCTCTGTTATAAACAGGGCACTTGGAAATATTAGTTAAGATTTCCATAAATGTGACACATGATAAAAAGAGCAGTTGCACAAAGCAAAGGAAGAAAAAGACTTTTAAAGCTAATAAACTTTGCAGTGAGAAGTGGTATCTGACACTTCAAAGTGAAAGAACTGAGTTATTTGTTTTCTCTCTTTAACATTGCAATTTTGCATTTGGACAATAATAAATGATTTGAATATAACATACTTGTCTATAAATTGGAATAGAGAAGAGTGGGAGAAAGCCTTGGCATAAGCTAATTTATAATATATTCCTTTCTTTTTCTAAATACTGTTTAAAAATGATTCCCAGTTCTTCAGTGTCAAACTAATCTTCCTCCTTTTATCTCTAACTCCCTTCTAACTCCTCTTTGAGGAAGCAAATCCATCTAATACCCTCACTGTTAATACAGACAA
Source organism: Tinamus guttatus (assembly GCF_059628265.1). Taxonomy (NCBI): domain Eukaryota; kingdom Metazoa; phylum Chordata; class Aves; order Tinamiformes; family Tinamidae; genus Tinamus; species Tinamus guttatus. Next base: position 3,290,658 of record NW_028288689.1, read on the forward strand.
GCATTCTGGAAAGTGAGTCCATCACACCTCTGCTTCCTATCTGTTCTTCCCTTTTATTTTTCCTAGCAGAGAGGCTAAAATTCAACAGCTGCTTGAAAATAATCCCCTCTAACAAGATTTTAATGGTAACAAATTGTGACTTCTGCATAGCAGTACGATCTCGAATGCTCAATCCAGTGAGATAATGTATTCTGTGAAGTTAAATAGATATTTGGAGGTAGCCTACCAAAGGCGAATGAAGTGTTTCAGTATGTGCTGAAGGCCTTAAGTCAGCAGTCATCCCACAAAGTCAAATGCAAGGTTTCTGAAACGAACAACAACAACAACAACAACAACAACAAAAAAAAAAAAAAAAAAAAAAAGAATCGGCATCTGTCTGAAAGCAAGAAGATGCTGACAGGAATGGAGCGTAGCATCAACAGACATGTAAGTGTCCTATCGACGCCCCAAGCAGAAGCTCTGAAGTCTGCTAGTAAAAACCTGGGATATTGAGAAGGATGGCAGAAATGATGGGGGGGGAGGAAGAGCCACAGATTTGGGAAGCTGCATCTTTATGAGCTATTAGGCTTAAGGGAAGCAAAAGGGAGAGAGAAGTAGTTGAAAGCTCCATCAGCCTCCTGAGTACTTTATCTTTTGGAAAGGAACAGACTAAAAAAATTCACTCGCCTCTGGAGATGCCCAGCTGTGTGAATAGAAAGCCCTTAGGCTGTGGTGCAGGCTCTCGGCAGTGTTCCTCAAGGGTCATGGGGAGGCTGGTAGCGGGATCGGTGGGTTGTGGCACTGCTTCTTGCCTCTGGCTCCAGGCTCCACGCGGACGCGGCTCCACAGCCCGGGCCCCGCTCCCCGGCGCTGCCGTGTGCCCCCGCGCGCGTGCAGGAGCTGCGGCCTGCCCGGCGCCACAGCCTGCACCTCACACCGCAGCAGCGCGGCGGGAGAGTCCGAGGTGGGCAGCGATCCTTCCTGGGCGTTTCTGGACGCCGCCGTTGCCCGTGTGTGCGTGCTGGGTGACCGTGCTGTGCCGCGCCGTGGCGCTGGCTGCGGAGGGTCTAAAGGAGGTGGGGTTTGTGTCCGCTCTGCAAATGAGGTGCTGTTTTAGCAGTTTGCTCTTGGAACAGTTTTCTGTCAAATGAGGTAGAATGTCCACGGTTTCATGTCTTGAAATCCAGGGATGTATTTCAAACGATAGCTGCAATAGACCTTATGGACTTGCTTCAGGAATAAGTGGTAAAAACCTGTTTGTCAATATGCAGGAGGTCAAACTGAGCGATCATGAGGGTCCATTCCAGTTCTGAAAAATCAATGAATCTAATAAGCCTCCTAGAAATGCGGCCTGTGATAGTTATTTGCACTCTGACCTCTTCAGATCAATCTGAAGGTGTTAAGTGGCCTTAAACAAAGCAGATAGAGCATTTACTGACTCGGTCTCCTTGGCTCATTATAGGGACACTACGAAGGGGTTGTCAGTAACTGTGATTCAGGCCCCAGGCTGCCCTCAGCCTTGTCTTCAAGGGTTTTGCAGTGGGAGGGGAGCTTCCACCTCCTTCGCTCCTTATTATGAGATATTATTCTCTGAAGTCCCCAGCTGAAAATAATTCTGTGACAAATATAAAAGTCAGTCATGCATTTTTTTTTCTTTTTTAATTTGGGGACAATGTTTTGCACTTAAAGATGAACCAGATATTAATGTTTTGCGGCCCTTTTTCACCTTGAATCTTTCCCTCCATTCTTTAAAATATGCATAGTTGCATTGCAAAGTCAAATTTTTCAAGGTGAATAGGATTAAACAACTCAGGTCAAACTACTTAATCACTGTATATTCTTTATGCAATTGGTAAGACATTATATTTCATACAGCATTCTTTACAGTCAGAAGTTTTAGTATTGTAAGAGAAGAAAAATGAAAGGCAAATATCATGACCTTCTGTATCTCAACGACCTAAAACTGGAAATGGGTTGCAATTTAAACACAGATTTCAACCCCACCTTTACAGTATCTGTAGACACTTGTAAAATATGTCTAGGATATTGAGAATGGAATGGATATAATGTAATATCCTTCCAGGGAAAAGAGCTCTGAAAATTGTCGTTTTCCCTTCACACATTAAGGCACTTACTGATGAAAATTCATGAATTTGATTAAGGGAAAGTCATAATTTCTCCCAGAAGCAAAGCTGTTTTCCTATTTAATTGTTTCATTTGTTTCCAGTGCAGGAAAGATGACTCATGTTTCAACTTTATTTTGGAAAAAAAACAGCAGCCTTTGACCATTTTCCATTGCAAAAATGTTTTATTGTATTAAGTTATGATCTATTAATGACATGGCTGTGCAATTTCTACTTGGTATTCTTTAGTAGAGTGAATTCTGCCATTCCAACACCTGGAGTTAAGGTAAGCCCATACCCGAGTATCAGCAGGGCAAAACCAGGCCTCAGCAGAGGTGCTTTTCTCACTCTGAGCGTGTGCTCAGCCCCGGGGAAGTCAAGGAAAGCAAGTCCTGTCTCTAGCACAGTGGCTAAACTTTGGCAGGGAATATACTTTAAAGGAAGGTCTTTTTCCCCTCTGCAAATACGCTGATGAAGACTTTTCTCAAATATACTTTCTAGGCATCATAAGCTATGGAAAGCAGAGGGATATGCTTGTCTGCTCCCTTCGGCAGAAGCTGTTAACACCCCGGAGCCCCAGTGGATGCATGAGCTGATCTTGCCTTAGGCTCATCAGCCTTTGGGAATCTCTGCGCCACCAGGAGCCCAGGGCCAAGGTCCCTCAGTGTGCTTGCTTTCCAGGTGAAGGAGAAGATCTTAACATTGGACCATTGGCTCAAATTGCCTCATATTTGTTAGAAGCTATCTTGAACACTCCTGAAGAGGCCACGATTTTGAGGAATTGCTGTGTACCTATATCTTAAAAAACAGACCTCGCTGGTATTTAGCATGGGCATTCAAATTCACTATTGACATAAAAAGTAAATTATTTTCTTTTGTTTATGTTGGTGAAAGAAGACCACAGGGAACAGTTTGCTTTGATCTCAGTTGTCATTCCAGGATCCCATTATTTGTAGAGTGGGAAATGGGCACAATTCTTTCGGAAGCCCTTAGAATATTATATTGCTCTTAGCAGAGCTTGTCTAGAATATGTCCAGTTTTGACTCTGGAGTTTGAGTCAAACATAATGTCTTTCATTTTATTTTAAAATACAGAAATATTTCAACATTTGTATTTTATTGAAAAATCATTTTAAATGTTTTTTTCTTTCTGATGACTTCTAGACCATCATCAGGTTCACTCGGATATTTTTGCTCCGATTAAATTGGAGATAGGAGTGTTGTACTCAAGAGCATCCCAGTCACTTCTGTTCCCAAGCCTTAGTTTCATACATGGCATCCGCTTCTCCAGGCAGTGATAACCCAGGTTCAGTAGGTGTCGAATGTCTGCTGATGAGCAAAATATATATATATATATATATATATTTTCTCTTGTTCGAGTTTGCAAAACTGTAAGTATTTGGTACTCCTGATATTTCCTGCTATGGAACCCAGAACCTGGATAAAACCAAGTTACTGGAGGGGTAAGAGGTTCCTGGTGTCACCTGGTATTTTGTCATGTGTGTGAGAAAATTGTGAAGCTTTTTTGAATTCTTTTAACTGCTGGTGAAAAATGACTTTGGCTTTGGATGAAGAGCCTGGGTACAGGTCAGCTCATCTGGCTCAGAGTTAGTGGCTCTATATCCTGGCCTGGAAAATGGAGGGAAAGGAGTTGCGTTTTATCCCCTGTATTATCAAGGAAAGGCAGAAGGGTTTGGTCCCCAGTAGGGAAGGGTGTCACGAGGGAACAGGCCTGCCCCAACTGATGCACATGGTCCAGATTCAAAGTGCTTTGGGTCCGTTTTTGAAGATGGAACCAGAAATGCCCCTGGCAGTCCTGATGTGTAGCCCTCTGTGCCAGGCTGGATCTTGGTCAGGGCTTGTACCAGCTGTGTGGACAGAATTTAGTCTACAAGGAAAGGAGAAAATAGGTTTCATGGTTCTCTAATTGGAATATAACATAGATAAACACTTGGACTGCCGTAGCAACAAGGCAAGCAAAGGAAACATGCTGGCAGGGTTTCTCAGAAGCAGGAGGTAGATTTCCTGACACGAAATACAGCAGACGGAATGTCCTGCTGGCACGGAGCGAATATCCAAGTCCTGGGCGTTGGGAACGGTGGCTACGAGAAGGGGCTCGTGGCAGATGTGAGCGCCTCGCGGGAGGAACCACCGTGTGGGCAGGAGCAGGGAGGCCCTTGGACGTTCAGCTCCCCAGAGGCCCAATCAAGGCCATAATATAAGGGAATTTATGCATAAGCTTTTTGGCGAGCACTTTGCAGATATGAGGTACTTGTATCCCAGTGCTGCTGAATTAGGAGCACCTGACCTGTTCATTATTACTATTATTTTTGGAAGAAGAAGACAGACAGCGTCACAGTTGGAAATGCCATCCTCTTAGATGGTGTTGGGTGACTTTGGCAGCTTGCTGACTGGTGGTGCTTCCCAGCAGCTGCAAATTCCCTGAGGAACAGTGAGGCACGAGCCTAGGATGTAACTGTCAGTCTTTGACTTTAACAAAATTGCCTCTTCTTAGGCAGTTTGTTTCCAATTCTCTCCACAGTTGTTTCCCCAGTTTCCCTTTCCTTGCACTATTTGGTGTTATTCATAAAGCTCCAGCTGCCAAGCTGATGTGGTTGGCATGAGTCACCTTTCACTTCCCAAGTACATTTTTTGCTTCTCATCATTCCAAGGAGGAGTTGAAAACATGAACCTTACCGCCTAAAAACAAGGAATGCAAAATAAATGAATGAATGCCAAAGCCATTATTTTTGAAATTCCTCAGTCCTTCAAAAGCTTGCGATTTATTTACTTGTTTGTTTGTTTATTTACTGCTTGGAGCTGGTGTCTGCTCCTGGAGGAGGATCCACAGCTTTCCACAGAGGTGTTAGCAGGAACTTTTATAGGGCTGGTCACAGCCAGACAACACTCAGTGTGAACAACTACAAATTGATATTGGCTAATTATATTCCAATGCAATCATCAGGCCCTAAGGGAGTCTCTAGTGTACTGGAAAGTGGACCATGACCTTTAGGTGGTGTATTAAGAAAAATATAAAACAAAATGAAAAGAAAATATGAGTTATTGAGGCTGCATTTGGCTCGGTCTCAGTCTCCCTTGCTTGCACTGTGGCTAGAACACTTGGAGGAAAAATCTGTTGTGTTTAAGAAGGTATAATTTTTTAAAAACTTTTTTTTCTCTTCATGTCCTTCAGTAAAGTAACATTTTTCCTACTGTGAAGAGAACAGCTGAAGAAGGAATTGCGAGTCTGTAACTTTTTCCTTTGTAAAGATTTCTCTATTTTTTTTTTTTAAGTTCCGTGGATTAATCTTTGTTTTCCTCATTTTTTTCATGAATTAAGACATAGTGAATTAATGTTTTCAAAATGTTTTGCAGTTTTGGGGTTCAGGAAATTTGTTAGAGAAGTGCTGGCTCCTTAAAAAAAGAGAAGTTTACCCAGCATAAGGAAGATGTGAAAAGGAAAATTGCAATCAATTGTTTGTATGCTTCCTTTCTAAAATGGATGTAGGCATTATTTCCTTTAAAAATGCACTGAAGATAACCATCATTTTTCTTAAGACATCGCTGAAATTGCCCATTAAGCCCAAATGCTGCCGTGCCTGGGACGCGCCCCAGGCCGTGGCTACCTGGCATAGCCTGGCTGGCTGCTTGGGGGATTCCCTGGGCTTGTGTTTGGGAGCGAAACCTGGCGCGGTCTCCCTGAGCAAGGGCCGCCTCAGCGGCGCTCCTGGCGGGTTTTCACATGAGCTCGTCTTGGCATTTTCTTGTTTCTGAGATGAAGCTGTAACGGCTTGGCCCTGTTTAAGGTTCACTCGTGTCCCTATCAAGCGGCGTTCACCTGCAGCGATAGGGCAAGAAGCCGGGGAGCAGGTGGATGTAAAAAGGCGGTGTCGGCCGTGCCGTGGTGGGAGGCCGGGAGAGCCGTCCTCGAGGAGGGGCCCTGCGCAGGGCCCTTGTCCAGCCGGGGACGTGGCCCCGCGTTCGGCAGCACAGGGGGAAGCCGGGGAGCGGGAGACGTGTCCGTGCGGAGAGGGGCGGCTTGTCCGTGCTCGCTGCATTGCGGTGGCAGGGGTTCCCAATATCCCGTGACATGTTTTTCCATGTCCTTACCCGTATTCCAAGGATGTGGAGTGGGGCGGTGCAAGATCGTCTGTTTCCACCTCTGCAAAGCAGATGCGTGTTTTCTGTCCTGTACGATAGTCCATGTAAATACAATCAGTGCATACAATTGTACAACTGCGAACTTGTATACAAAATGCTAAAAGAAAGAAAACATGCTACTGAAATACCGCAGAAAAATAAAATATCATCCACAAAAATTGCTTTGGCAGGAGGAGGAACAGGGGAGGAAGAGTAGGACAGGTGAAATGTTGCCAGCTTAGAGGTCCTGAGCAGGGAAGAGCAAGGCTTGCATTGGCCTCTGCGCAGTGGCCTGGAACTGTTTTCTTTCCAGCTGAAGAAAAACTAATTTCATGTCATCAAAATTCAACCTTCACAGTGGTTAGTGAAAGAAACATCATTTGCATCTTTAGATAATCATCCTGCTATTTTTCACCAAGGAAACAGCTGCTGCCTTGTCCATTGTGGAGAGGAAAACATATTTCATCTCTATTTATGTTCAAGGAACATAGTCCACGAGATTTTTCTTTCTTAATAATAACCATCATCATTTTAATGAACTAATTAGATTAATTACTGTTGCACATTATTATTATTTTTAACATAATCACTATGGGAAAACTTCAAGTTTTAGGAAACAAGAATTGAATTATTGCTGCTCTAATAGTTTGCAAATATTTCCCCTGTAAACCTCAGTCTTGAGGTGTTAGTAATGGAATATTTTCTCTGAATAATTTAGTGGCAGCCTTACGAAGTTTCTCATTTTATATATACTCACATTGATTTGAACAATATCATAGCTGACTGTTGAAAAAGAAAGGTTTTAGTCATCGGTTTTGTATTATTAGGAACAAATTTGAGCTTTTATTTTCTGAAGACTTTTAGACCTCCGTTTTCCTTGGAATGGGAGAAGACTGACCATGTTTTGTGGGCAGTAGTGCAGACATACGCTTATCCTAGAGCTAGCCATGCACACGTGTTCTGTTGTTGTCAGGGTCTTCAAGTGGACTGTGCTGCACAAGAGTTTCTTAATTTTTCTCTTGTATTTTGCTCATATTGAAGAAAACGAGAAAAATGGAATCAAAGGCAATACAATATAAGAAACAGAATGTTTATAGATTCAAATTAAGGAAATATTGAAAAGTGTGAAACAAAAAATGGGTCAAGTGGATCCATAAAGGAGAAAGGGCTGCATAGGAAGAGAGCAATGGCAGGACACAGTATGTGAAAAGGTAAATTTGTGACTTCCTTTGTGTAACTACCCAAAAGCATACAGCTAGTGGCTATGGATGCTAATTAGTTGAAGCATGTTGTCATATAATTTGATGTAATGGTGTCTGTAGCAATATATATATGTGTATATATAATATAGATAGATCTTTTGATGAAGACTACATGAAAATGAATGATCAGCTGAAGCTGAACAGCACAAAAGTTTTCATGGAAAACTAGGAGCTGCTCTCCTCCAGTCAAGGAGACTAATGCTGTTGAGAGGGGGCACTGATTTTAAGAGTGGTTCTGTTATGAGGAGGTGAAGAATAACAATCTGGTCAGTCACATGCACATAAATGCACTCAGCAGTGCTTAGTGCTCACTTTTCAGTTATTGTATGGGGTCTCAATACTAACTGGTAAATACCATTTAAAAAAAAACCCATAAACCTAAATATTGGAATTATTTCCATAATCATCTCTTCCAAATAGCATTTGCTTAAAACAGAAAAAGATATTTGATTTTCTGAAAAGGTGATTATCTTCACAGATGAGCCCGGAGTGTCTGCTGCTCACTTGAATAGACTATTTACAAAACACGACTCACTCTTTTTTAGCCATCTGGAGCAATTTACATTTGTGATACCTTTTTAAAGATCCTTTTCCCTTTTCAGTTTGCCATGTGGGTGGCCAGATGAGATGAGAGATACCTAGCAGGGTAGTGCCCATGATGAGGGCAGTGCTTTTAAGAGGCATCCTTGGCAGTGCTCTCTGCACACTCAGCTTGGCTGCACAGGTGCTTGGCACCTCATCTTTTTCATTCAGTAGAAATATCCAAGATTTTTAGACCTGCAGCAGTGCAGAAGGTCAAAGCAGCTTGCCAGATGTTCTCAAATCCCAGACAAATGTTAAACATGCTCAAATTCTGCCATCTATATTATCATTCTGAGCAGCAAATGCGGACATGCCAAGAAAAACGTCACAAAACCTCTAAAAATCTGAAATTCACTTAGCGATGTAATGTGCTTATCTTGTGCCTTTCTCCTAAGGCTGAGCGAGATATTACAGGCAGGACTAAGTATAAGATTTTCATTGAAAAATCCATGCGGGACCAAGTGAGCTTCCTGGGTGGCTAACAAATCAAAGACCATCTTGAGGGCTAATAAAACTGAAAACTCAACAAGCAAAGTGTTTGCTAGTTTACAGGATTATTTAGTGGAAGGTGCTGTGGATCAGTGGATTTGCCATAGGTGCCATTTCTGAAGTTACGGGCTTTGTGTGGCATGTGTGACTCCTCTGCGTATCTTGCATGTGTCTTTGTGTAGCCAGCTGGTATTGAGATTTGGAAGTTTATGTCAGTTTTGTGTGAATAACCTCTAAATGTGTGTCTATCAATCATCTTCTGTTCTATATCCTTTTGCAGCCTTATGTTACCTTACTTTATGCATGAGGGTTTTTTTTTTTGCCCTTGTTCTTCCCTTGGTGGATATATGTTTGCTTTTTTCAAGTTGAAAAAGTTCTGAGAGAATTAAGCCAGGGAGAAAAAACTAAATGAAAAGCAAAACAAGCAAAAGAAAAAGCAAAACAAAAAATAAAAAAGCAAATGCAGGTGTCTGAATAAATGAGTCTCTTCAATATATCTATACCATACTGAAAGCTCTAGGAATCAGGTGATGGTTTTTTTTCTACACTTTTTTCCTGTCTTACAATGTGTATCTTTAGTGAGCTCTTTGAAACTGGGTGATTGTCCTTTTGACTGGATTTCTTGTGTATGTGTCAAGTAGACACATGCAGAATTGTTGACTCTAGGATCAGAGTTTTCAGTAACAGTAGTGGAGATGATGATGATCATGATAACGAGGATGTTTTCTTACGTTAACATGGTTCTGCAAATCCCATTGAGAGGCTATGGTCAGACATCAGAATATGTAAAAAGAGGCCAGGTGAGAATATGTTCAGACCAGCTTTAAAAGTAGCTGGAAACACGAGAACAAGAGAAGGATGAGCAACTTTAATGGCAAAACTGAACAAAACCTCACTTCTGAAGGAGGGAGCAACAGAGAAGAGCAGGGAATTCACACAGCCACCCAAGATACCAATCTAGGCACCTCTCTGAAGAGCTACTGGAATGCCCAGGCCGGGCAAACAGGAGAGGTGTTTGGGCAGGCCCGTGTCAGGGAAGGGCAGGGGGCCTCGCTGCGGGTGGCGAGGTCCGGCTGACTCTGCTCGAGCAGCGCGGCGGCCTGGCCTGGCCTGTGAGAGACACGGTCAGCAGCACGGCAGCCGGGCGTGCGGCTGCAGAGCTTGGAGCGCTGGCTCCAGAAAGGAAGCCAAAACGGAGACCCGTTTTAGATCGCCGTGAGCCGTGCTGAGAGAGGAGAGGAGGAAGTGAGATCCCTCTGATACTAAGAAAACTTTTGTTTGAAAGATTAATTACTTGAATTTTGCCCAACTGTACCTCTCCTGTGTATGGGACAATGACAGCAGATGTGGCAATACTTTGATCAGAGGATGAATTATTTGCTAGCCAAGAGGGGTGACACAAGTTGCCTAATGTGCCACCTTAATATAGCGCAGAACAATTTGTTGAAAAACTGAAGGTTTTTTTTTTCCCCAAAGTTTTTGCATAGAAAGCTTTTTTTTTTTCAATGTAAACTGTTAGTCAAGTTCCATCACTACTGACTGTTTGTACATAGATTTCTCTGTAATTTCTTATCTCTGATTACAATTTAACTGGGGTGGCTATTTTTTATTTAGTCTAGAATCTGTGATATGAACCAAGTTATTCTGTCCTTCAACACACAAGATACCCTTATTTTGAAACCAGCCTCAGATTCTTGCCTTGCTTTTTGATTTCAGTCATGTGAATAGCAAAGACTTATTTTGCCTTTTCCTAAATTATGAATCAACAGTGAAAAAGATGAGTGCTTTGACAATATGCTTGAGAAGAACTTGCACAGTGATAAGATTGATCACTTGTATAACAAGTCATCTATCTGTGTTTGGATATGAAGATATGCTCCTACTGGAAAATCTCAGAAATAGGTTGACAAACTGAATGATAAAATCTGTAAAATAAAATAAAAGACATGGAAAAATTATAGCATCTCAAAACTGGCTGTAAAGATGACTTTTTATGTGCAATTTTGCTATCACTCAATAGGTAAGTAGAGCATATTTGACTTAGTTGTGCCATTTTCAAATTGTGTTATCTGACAAACTTGGTACAGAGTGCATAATTAGGTCATACTACTGTATTTATGATAATGAATGCTGCATTTGCAATACTTGACATTAGGCAGGTATTTAATTTTTTATAGCTGTTTTTGACAGGTAACATTTTTTATCCTGAACATAAATCTGTCAGGAATTCTATTTGTACTAAAGGCTTATATGTAGTATATTGCAATTTTGATTTTTAACGGGCAAATTTGAGGCAGACATTTTATTTTCTAACACAGTAGCTTTAAAGAAAATCTTTCTAGCTGTAATTACTATTTCTTTAATGTGTAACTTCAGTAAAAGTATAAAGCAGGCTTTAAAACATTTTTTAAAATGGTGGTATTTATCAAAATGTTATATTTTCTGCAAATAAAAGCCTTCTGAAGTACAAAAACCTTCTTTGTAATAGTTGCTGGCAATTGATAGAATGTAAATGAGGGAAAGGACAAAAATGGTGAGTTCAGATCAGATGACTTGGAGTCAAAAATACCTCTCTGTACTGTTGCTTGGCTTCATTTCACTGGGGGAATAGAAACACAAGGGAAGCCAAAGGAAAAGAATAGGAGCATCCTAGTGAGAAAGACTGATCCAGTACCAATTTTCCCATCCAGAGGTAAAAATTGAAGATTTGGGCACGTTGCAGGAGTTGCTTGTATCTTCTGAGTGCAGGATGCTGTACCAGGAAACCTGCTCTCTGCCTCTCCAATGGTTGTGTCCTATGTAAGATGAATTATCAGGGACCTGGCACAGTCCCTATTTACTGGAAAAGCTGGAAAGGGCTTTGGATCAGACCCTAAAAGAGATGGGGAAAGCCCAGCAGATGAGGACTTGAATAGACTCTTCTTCCTTAAAACGCTCAGAAATACACACCGGGTTGCTTGGTGATTACACAGATAGGTTTGTGAAAGAGAGGCTTATCTAAAAGTAAGTCTAAGAAGAGGAAGATTATATTTATCATAAAGCAGTAGGGAAAAGCAAAGTGCCTGTGAATCGGGTGCTACATCACTGCTTTTATCTGTGGAACGGATAGCTGGAGCCACACTGCTGTGCCTTCGCTGTGAAGACATCCCTCCCTCAGAGAGGCAAGTTGCCCAAACCTTCCCAAGAGTGACACCAAAGTGGCCATTAACTCTGTAGACTAAGTCACCTTCATTAACTTTCATTTGATCAAATTATTATTATTATTTTTAAGCACTACTTTAAAAAGAAACAAATAGCATTACTATTGAAGGGCCTTGAGCACGGATACTGCAGTCCCAGAGGTTGGATGCTGTCAAAATTTACTGCCTGTACAGTCTGAAACATGAATATTTTATTGTAAATACTCTGGTTGAGGCCTGTTTCTCACGGTATGGTAGAATTTAATGAACATGCTTTCCTAAATAATGTTATGTCACTTAGTGCTTTAGTGAAAAGGTGAAGGCACATAATTCTCAGATGCGTCAAGCAACAAATGTATTGTGCCAATTATTTAAATGGTGCTTTGAATCACTGGTGCCGTATCTCTGCAGTTAATTAATAACTTCTACACCTGTCTTGTTATAAAGCCCCTTCCCTCTATTTTGTTTCCCTATGGTTCTGCTTTGTACCTTGTTCCTTCCGAGGCTGTGAATTTGCTGTAAATTTGGCAAAGATGAACAAGGGTGATGACTGCAGATGGACAAGGCTGGTGCCTGCAGGCAGCAAAGGCAGGTAGCAAGTGTGAGGGGAACAGTTTCAAAGACCACTCAGCCATTAGCTGAAGGGAATAGTTAGAAACCAGTGTGGGGTGGGATGATTTCTGCCTATTGGAGGAATAATAAGAAATCCTGTTTGTAGCAGATGGCAGCTATTGAAATGCCACCTTACTCTAGCGTACTTAAGGACAAAGAAATGGGTGAAAGGAAACGGCTATAGGACAAGGTGGACAAGTGCTGAGGAAGCTCACCAAGAGCTTGCAGGCAAGTGCCCCTCACGCTGCCTAGAGAGGCTGGCCTAGAATTGTGGAGCCAAAGGAGAAGAACAGTTTGAAGCTTAGTAGAAGTAGGAGATTGCTTGGTTGTGATGAATGAGAAGTCTCCCTGAAAGCAGAAAAATGTGGGGTTGCCCTGCTTTGAAGTAGACTGCGCTGAGGCACCCCGAGCTGGTTCCTGGGGAGCACCCCAAAGACTAGGCCCTGTAGCCAGGGGCAGGGCACTCGGCAGCAGGAATGGTCAGGAGGTGAAAATGCCACCGAAAAGCACACCCAAAGAAATGTGCGAGCTGGTGTTGCCCCCAGCTGCCAGTGGCCACCCTGCTCCTGATGGAGACCTGTTACCGGGCTCGGTTAGCATTGTGAGAAAATGGGCAGGCATGGCTCAGGCGTGACTGACCTGTGGGGAGTAAAGTAAAATTGCAAGAGTTCCCAGACATAATGGTCAAGGAGACGTGAAATAATGAATTATGCTTTTTAAATCCATGCTATCTGTAAGCTGGCCTAACTGCAGGTGTCTGTTTACAGGACTAGAAATATAGGCAAATAATGAGTACCTAGAAACCCTGCTGCCTGGCTGCTGGTTTGCTGTGGCTTGTTACCTTCTTTATTCTAGAGATGCTTCCTTGCTGTTCACTATTATCAAACACTCGAATAAGCCCATTATAAGATGTTATGGGTTTAAATGCAATATTCAGATTTTAATCCATGTTAAGAAATTCTGCCTGTTTGTCAGGAGATAGGTGATGGGGCATTGAAAGAGAAGATTGTCAAAACACTCTATGTTTTGAAGCAGGGTTTTGATTATGAGCTATGTCTATATTGAGAAGTGCAGCCAAGAATTTAGAGTTTATTTGAGCTTTTTGAGATATCTTAAGTGATTAATAGTAGTAGGACATCTTTACATTTTTTTTTTCAAAAATACTTGGTAGTATCAGTTTCTGATCTAATCAAAAGGGGATAAAGGTGTAGTTGAAAAAGAAGTATTGCATCCCAGCTTGCTTGACTAGTATAATTGATATTTTTGAATCTATCTTTCCTCTGCTGCGCATGTCCAGTAAAGTGTTATCAACGAGGATTCAGTGGTTTGCGGGTTGCATGTATCTCATTTGGTTAGCCTGTTCTCAGCTTGGGTCTAGCTGAGGGTTTATCACAACAAAGGTTTTCCCTTTAGGCAAGGAGCTGGGGTCTCTGCTGTCTTGGTTCTCTGCTTTGCCTTTGGATCTCGTATGAAGCTAAGAGCCACAGTAGAATAGCTTGAAACATTACTCGGTAGCATTGCAGCCTCCAAGCCTTGGACGCCTCGAGATAAGGCACGAGTGACGCTGTGTCCTCCCTGCTCTGTGCAGCTGCGGGGTTGCTCTTGGTACAGCCTTCTCACTATGGCTGCATTCATGTGACAGAGGGACAGGGGAAGACAGAAGACAGACAAATCCCATGAAGAAACCCCCCTTCCCAGGAAGGCAAGAGAGTAAAGCATTTTCAGCAATGCACTCTTGAGTTTCTTGGTGCTGATGAGAGACCCTGCTCAGGTGAAGACAAGGGATATTTTGTGTATATTTAATAGTCAGATAATTGTCAATTGAGCTCTTTTGACTCTGAAAAGCAAATGACACGGTTGTTTTGACCTATCTATTGGGAGGCACTCAGCAAGGACCCTGATCGACACCGCTGAAACAGGCTCTTCTGGGGCCGTGTCCCCTTCTCTCAGACTTGCCGCCTTCCTCTTGCGCTGCAGATGTGAGGAGCAGGAGGAGGTGATACCCGATGGCCAAGATGCACTAAAGATGGCACTAGCAGGACTGCTGGGTGGCATGAGGCAGTGTGACACAGGCCTGGGAGCTGGGGACTCGAGAGAGGCCGAAGAATCCCAGAGCCAGCGGGAGACTCAGCAGGAGTACTGACCATCAGCCTTCTCTCTGCATGGTCTGCCTTGCGGGCCTAACCCTCATTTGGGGAGGAAGTACACAGTTTGTAAAATCCATTTTCAGAGGTCGCTGACCACTCTGAAAAAGCGCTGAAGGATGTGCGAGCTGCAAAGGCCTCTTTCCAAACCATTTGCAATTTGGCCACCACAGTTGCTTCTTTCTCAATTGGGCCTTTCCTTTGCTTTCAGTAGCAATTTAGATACAGAACCAGTTCCAGTTCCAGCTGTGTTAAGCAAGCTTAATAGCTTTTTGAAAAAAAAGTTGTTTAAAGGAAGCCTGCTGGCTGGTGGCTTATATTCTCAGACTACTGTTGATTATTTTCTTGTCATTTTCAGTTCACTGACTGAGGACAAAATGGCTCAAACAGAAAGTGGCAACTGTTGGTCAGGCAGCAAATACTGCTCAGCCTGAGACCTTCTGCAATAGAGTCTCTCCAACAAACACCGTGTGCCACCCGGAGACCTGTCCTTGTCTTCCCTGGTGAGAGATACCAGAGCTGAATTCTTGAGCAATACTTGCCCTTTCTGAGTTGGCAGGTTTCTCTTGCACATTGTGAATTTGCACCCTCTTGGATCCTAATGCAACAAGCTGCTTTGTAGATTGTAGTTAGAGGGGCATGTTCAACGTTAGCAAATATTTCCGCACAGTTCACGAGAAAATAGATGGCAAGTATATATACAGTATTGGATGATCTGTCAATTGTGTGTCACATGGTCATTTCCAAAAGAAAGGATATGTTGGGATGTTTTTAAATTCAAAAACAAATCATACATTGGAAAAACTTTCTCTGTTAGCAAAGATGGCCCTCAGGCAAGTCAACTTTTTAATCTTTATTTTATTTATTGGACAGAATGTAAATAACATATCAGCAAGCTTAGAAGGAATGAAAGACAGAAATTTAGTTCCCTGGATCCTTTAGGTGATTCTGAGGAACTAATTGGTGCAGTCAGCTGAAACATGCTTCTCACAGGGTAATGCGAGTTGTTTGTTGCTTCAGGTACTATATTTGAAAAATATCTGTAGTGTTCGACTTGTAGACATCAGAATCAGAGCAGGGGTGGAAAAATATTTTGTCTGTAGAAAATAGCAACTTTTTACCAATAGTGTCAGCTTCATGGAATTTTTTTTTTCATTATTATGTGTCCTTGCTTAAGTGATAAAGTATCTAGATCAATCTTCACACACAAAAGCATCATTTTGGATTAAGTGCAATAAATTTATGAAAATGTGCTACTGGCATTTGCTATCCAAGTTGAGGTCTTGAATAAGTCTGTGAAATGTGAGTGAAGAGCGTTTCCAGCAACCTTGGAAGTTAATAAAGAAGTGAAGTGGATGAAAACTCATAGAGTCAAGAGGGTTTTGAATTGTGTATGGGAACTGAAGAAGTTTTCAGAAGAGCACTGCTCTGGGTAGGCAATTATAGTCTTAGATGTGGGAGATGTTAATGGCTGAGAATGATACAACTGGACTGAGATTGTTGGAATGTGTCGAGTCTCTAGTATGACAGCATTACTCATGTCTCTTTTTCTGCTACAAGTAGATCTGAGATGGGACAGAGGAGTAACTAAGCAGGTTTGCTTTCTGTAGAGCTTTGCTTCTCTAGAGAACTGACAAATTCTGATTCTTCTCTCCACCTGGATGGGAGCTCAGTACTGCTCCAAATGCCTCATGGCTGTGCTCCAGCTGGCTGACAGTGACTGTTTTGCAAGGGAACCTGTGGCAGAACCACAATTATGTGACTGCTGTAGCTCATACCCATCACCCCTTCAGTGATGGCTCGTGACGTCCAGAAGCAGAGATAAGGACCTCTCTGATAAGGAGAAAATCAAGAAAGGACAGGGACTGATACTTCGTTTGTCAGCAGAAATATGATACGTCATTTTAGACCTAATGTCTTGAGTTTAAGTCATTTACACAGTGTTGTACATACAAATATTTGTTTAGTTTCTTTTTTTTTCAAATATGTGAACCATGTGAAGACAAGATCCTGTGAACTCAAGAGTGAAAGGGCAAGATCCTTGCATGTATTAGTTTGCAGAAATAGGCCAACTTAAGTGTTTTGGTACCCAGCCATTCTCCATTGTTCTGTGTAAATACATTGCAATGCCTGTATGCATTTCCTAAAGCCTAAGGGTGGGAGATGCAGAGAGTCTGGCCCTTTGCAGAACCCCTGGATCTAGCTGAGGGGATGAGTGAGCGCGTCCTTGCGTGTTGGTGCATGTGTATGGGCAGCTGTGTCGCCACTACCGTAAGGAAGGGCTCAGACAACAGGATGTTTACGGCGCTCTTGACTGCGACTAGGGGAAAAAAGCAGGGAGCCTGAGAGTCGCCTGGCTTTGTGTGACCACCTTACATCCACACTCCTCCACTTGCTCTTACAGAAGCCTGTTTTAAGAAAGGTCGTTCATTACTTGTGACATGGGACAAGTAGGTGATGACTTGGGAATCTAGATGTCCGTGATAGCAACCACAGATTGCTGTAGAAGGACTGAGAAGTGCTTTAGTAGTTGAAAGTCAGTAGCAAAAATGGACATTTTAGTTTTAAAGGATCTGGTGAAAGATCTAGAAACGCATTGCTTGATTCCAGCATATTCTAATAGAAGCAGTAGTTTGAACAGAAGCACTATGACTTCTCTTTTCAACTATGGAACTAATTAGCTATTGCTATTTCCAATTTTTAACCTCGGTCTATTGGTTCATTTCATTTTCATTCTGTCTTTAATCGTAGCACGTCCATCTCGGCTTTATGTGGCATCCAGGCTGAAAATCCTGTGAATGAGTGAAAGAGCAGACAGGAATGCCTCCAAGCTGAGCATACCCTCTGTGAAGGCTGTTTTCTATGGAATCACTGTAGACGCCCAACAGAGACAATTAGAATATATCTACTCCAAAATACCCTCTGGTAGAGCATTGGCAACTAGCTAATTAGAGGCACTCTTATGGCCCATGGAGATAATGAGGCTCCACTGACACCTCAATAGAAGGGCACACAATGGGCCAGAAAATGCCTTGTTGCTTAGTTCAGAGTGGGCTGAAATGTGGCAAGACTTATTTCTTCTTTTTAAGGCTAGATCCTTAAATTCCCTGGTGGTTCTTCTGCTTCTATGGGCTGTACTGCCCTGCATTATGCCAGCTTTATTACCTCTGACCCTGCTTCATTTCTGCTTCATGGTTGCCTTAACAAGGATTGATGCCCTGACTCTCTTGAGTGTATCTTGGTACAATTCTGCAAGGTCTTTCAGCTTCTATGGATCTGCACACTATGTCAGCCCCTAACTCCAAATGATTTGTATGTGCGCTTTGAAGCATTTCTTCTGCTTTATTGTTCATCTTATACATGAAATCCCAAATAAGAGATGCATTAATTTTCTGATAATTACACAAGCTGTGATTAGAAGGAGTTGATGCCAAATAGCTGGTAGCAGAGGCCAACACTTGGAACCTGACACTGGAACTGAGACTATGTCAGAGCTGGTGAACTCGAAGGCAGTCAGTCAACAGCGCCCTTCACTAAAGAGAGCTTAAGCAGTTGTAAATTCCCTCAGCAAGAAGAGGCACCGAGTGTGCCTAAGGCTGCAGAGCTGGGGCCGTTCCTGTGTGATAGATGGGTCAGTAGGACGTGGCCGTGGGCTCCAGCTGGCACTTGACTGACCTTATTCTAGTGATGGCAGAGGCCATCTCCCAGCCCTTGAATGCTGATGCCTGTATGTGTCCCAGTTAAAGAATAGAGAATTAGGGCCTGAAAATATTAACAGATACACTACTAAACAGAGGTGGTAAGGGCTGAATGTGCCTTTTGCCAACCAGCCTCTTGAAGCGTTACAAAATATGTGTCTGGAGAGGCAGCACAGAGACTCTCTCCATAAATCTAGATTGGTTCTTGGCCAAGAGAAGTTATCATCAAGCTCAAGGATCTGGGCTTCTCCTGAGGAAGTAAAAAAAACTCATGCTCTCGTATTTCTAGCTGCATAGTTTACATTAAATTAAAATATGTTTTATCCATTTAACAGTCTGAATAATAAAAGCTGTATACAGCTGCACTAGCACTATGCTATGCATTTTAATGACAAGTTTGTGACTACACTAGAGTTGCTACTGTGGTTCAGATGCTTCTTAATTTATCACAAATAATTTATTGGGGCTTTTTTTTTTTTTTTTTAAGTACGCATGCTAGAAAGGGAGGGGAAAGGGGAGTAAATAGCATTTAAGATTTTAATAATTCTTTGTTAAAGGGAGTTAATGTAAGGGAAATATGGAAATTGTATGTTTTCAGACTGACAAGCATAATCATTTTGCCAAAACATGATTCAAATAACTGTCTAAATATTTGGAGTGTCTCCTAATAAAAATACACTCAACCTGTTTTCCACACTCAGATTAATTTGAAAGGAAAAATGACATACAGTTCAAAAGGAGGTATTAAATCAGAAAAGACCACATTGTTCTCTCCTGAAAATCATGATTTAGCATTCAGACTAACTCCTTAAATGTTTGTGTATTTTGCCAGCTGTTTAGCAGCTTGAGGCACTTTGAACAGTCTCAACAAAATGACAGTAAGACTTGGGCAAAGTAAGATTCATTAGGAGAAATAACAGAGTGAAGTAGAAAAATAAGAGGGGGGGAAAAATAAGTGGCAAACTGCCTTTTGCCTCAACGTCTCCCCAGTTTGCAAAGGGTGCATGTGCTTGTGTGTGTGTGTGTGTTACCTGGGGAGCATTTTGCATTCAAGAAGGAGCCTGTAGAAAGTTAGCCATGGTCCTGTGTTCTCTTAAGAATCTGTGTGATGAAAGACAGTTTCTTATGATGAGTTTTCCCTACAGATACAATGAAATAGGCTGTGAAGATCTCATATTTATGGATATCTCAGAGCTACTGGCTTTAGAAAATCCCCGCTGCCTTCTCTCCCAGTTGAGGACAAAGCTCTTGGCCACCGACCTGACCTGTGAATTGCATGGCTGAAGCAGCAGGGGCGGTGGATCTGCGCTTCTGCGCTTCTGCAACAGGCAGCTTGGCTGCGTCTTCGCTCTCTTCCCGTGATACGTTATCCTTGCTGCTCTTGGACTGAGGGCCTGAAGGTCGCTGTAGGGTTGGGGAAGTGCTTTATGGCCTGTGCTGGCTCAGTGCACATGAAGGGAGTGTTTTGAATGGAAAATGTGTTGCCAGGTTGTCTGCAAATGCAGGGCACCGGATGAGGGGGTCGTTCCTCCCCTGGTCCTGTGTTGGTCCTTATGTCTGATGGTGCTAAAGGAGTTGTGTGCTGTGTAAGTTCACCTGATCGTACACACTGGGCTGCTCCTGCTTAGCTGTTGTGTCAGGTTTGTTGTATGATAATGAAGGTTTTACCATTTAATTTATGAAATGGTTATGTCAAGACTAAGTAATTTATGTCTCTAGGGGGAAGGCATCAGAATGATCCTTCACAGGCAAGGAGGACCATGTCCATCTCACAGAGCATCCGTATGATATGATATACACTCAACAGGAGTGTCTGGAGTGGAAAGTTTACAAATAATAGATGTCAGTCACTCCTGGTAACACCATAGTGCAAAACAGCCTTAAACTAAGCATGTCATAAAGATTACTAAGTATGCCATAGTGATAAGCCCATTCCTTAGGTTTTAATAGGAAATCAGGGTTCAGATTTCAATTCCAAAAACCTCAGATTCATTTTACTTCCTTAGCTGTGAAGCTTGAGGAGTGGCCTCTGATTTGGGGAATGCAAATTATAATTCCCTTTAAACTAAACATGGATTCTATTTTTAGCACTTCTCAAAAGCTCCCCACTTCTCCTGCACACAGGGTACTGCTGCATGCATATTTGCAAATCTTTCTGCCAGGACGTAGTTACCATTTTGATCTATCAGGAAATGCAGCACACTCCTGCGAGCTGTGATCAACACAACAAATGCTTCGGGTGCACCTCCCTTCCAGCTATAAATGAGGAGTGCAAGGAATTCCTGCTTAGCTGTCTGTTCCCAACACTCCCTTGTTAGCAAGCGGCAGGATGAAATCTCAGTCAGCTTGTGTATAAGCTCATTTGAAGATAATTCCCAGTGCACTGGAAACACGGAGCAAACTGTTTGGGTGGTTTTTATGTAGAGATGAAGTGAATAAAATGCACCGAGAGCTGCTAGTATTATATTAGCATCACTTGTCTTTAATTTAGCAAGGTGGAGGAGGCCACTGGCAAGTCAGGAGTGCTCTTTGGAGACTAATCTTGCCAGCCGTTGGATGTCACTGTTGCACCACTCTACCCCTGCTGAAAGACCATTTCTGCAGGAAAAAAACTCTCTCTTAAGGAAGGCAAAACAAAGAGGGAAGCAGCAGGGAGGTTTCTGAGGTGACCCTGCCTGGGAGTGGGCCAGATTGATCCCCTGATGCAATTGGAAGTCGTAACACAGAGAAGATTGAAATGATTGAAACAAGCTAGGGAGTGCTATTTTTTTTCTTCTTTCCTTTTCTTTCCTTTTTTTTTTTTTTTTTTTTTTGCACCAGTAGTGAAGGGGGTGCAGAGCCATGGAGGCCCCCAGCCCCTGGGCTTCACGTGCAGGCGGGAGCCGAGTGCTGCTCCCCATTCCTGCTTCCGCCCTGCACCGCTTCACCTCGCGGCGGCTCATCCCGGCTTGATGCCTTTAATTTCAAGGGGCATGTGAAGGATGAAAGCACAAAAAGGCTTAAGGAAGGAAGGAATCAGGGTATGGCAATGTAGGAGAATTCTTCTATTCTTCCTAGCTTGGGATGAGAGAGCTTTTGGTGAAAATTGGAGCATTTCCTCATGTTTCAGTCTCCTTAAAACCATTGAAGATTCATCTTTTTAGATTCACTGTAGTCTCCAGGTGGTTATTGTAGCCATTCTTTTCTTCTTGTGCATATCTGTTCTTTTTTTCAAGTAATTTTTTGACATTTGAGCATTTTGGATCAGCTCTTGTTAGCATGTGCATGTTGTAATATTTGTCTGATAACTTTGATCATAGCAATGTATAAACATACTTATGAGAAATAAATGTTGTGGACTTATTACGGAAGCATCTCCTTTTCCTGGTTTATTATATATGTATTTATAAAGTATACATAGACCTAGTAATATCAGGAGGATCAATAGCAATGATTAATCTAGAGTCCTATATCAAGACTGTTCCTTTATAGGCTACATTATTTTTATGCTTTATATTAGTGCAGTTGCATCCAGGAGGCAAATTATAATCTGCTAGGTTGCCATAGTTTGCCTGTAAAAGAATAGTTCAAGTTATCTTAGGTACGAGCATTATCTGTCACAGAAGCTGGTAAATAGATTAGATGAGTTATAGGAAGATGTCTCTGATTATTGTTAGACCTAGTTTTATTTAACACTTTAATCTAGAAGACAAGTTAGGCAGCATGGTGAATAAATTCACAGGTTATATTAAATTCTAGAAGAGCTGTGAATACCTGTGAGGTCAGATAATAATATATGCATCTTGTAGTTTGAAATATGAAAAAAAATATATAAATATAGTAATATAGAAAGCCTGCAAACTGAGAGAGAAATGGGTAGTTAATGAAAGAAGAGCTTGCTTCTTTGGTAGAAATGGGAGGAAGTGAGATGATGAAGCAAGTATGATTTTACAGTGCCAATGTGTGTGAAGTATTGGGGAAATAATTGTGAAAGGAATAACTATAGAGTCATTGCATAACAAAGGAGGCATAAAAGTAATGGTGAAGACTGGATTCCTACATGTCCATGCATTTGGTGCGCAAAATGCACAATCATTAGAGTGATCTTTCTCCTAAAAGACCTTGTTCCTCAAGTTATATTATTGTTAAAGCTGCATTTGTATTTTAAATGCATTTCTAGATTCTAATGTTTAAAAAAGAAAATAAAGTGGTCATAAAAGACTAATAGAAGGAAATTTTTTTTTTTTTGGTATAGTCTTATCTTGGTATATTTGGGTGATACATCATAAATGTTACTTGGCTGTACTGATTGCTTTAGTTTGCATGAGAAGAGTTGACAGCAGTTGGTTAGAAAAGGTCACCAAAGAGGATTGATTAAGGATCTGTAAAGGCTGATGAAGGAAAAACTGGATAAATAAAAACAATTTGCTAAAAGGCTCACATGTAATCTAAGAACATCTAAGAACACTGAAGGAGAACTCACATCCGAAACCATAATGACTTGCTCAAACTATAATTAGGAATACCAGGATGCTGTTAAAGAACTAAAAAATAAAAAGGAATAAAAAGGACACTTTTTATTAAAGGACGTTTTACTTTACCAAAGTAGTGACTAAAATTATTTGAGATTGTAGAAGGAAAATATTGTAAGGGAGGAAGTCGGATTAATAGTTCTTAAAACTGATCATGGAAGATCTCATGGTACGAAATCTGGCATTAATAGGGAGATCAAGTAGAGTTCTTCCCATTCCTAATTTTTAGGATTTTCCAATGTTCTCAAGGCTTTGTGCTTTCACACTCTACTAATTTTCATTTGTTTTTTACTGCAAAACGTTATTTTCCTAAAAGAGGAGCAAGAGTGAAGATAACAGACCTTGTTGTAGACTAGAAAAATCGGCTGCTTGTCAGCAATAGAATAAGCAGCAATACAGCAGGAGATTCCTCAGAGCCGCGCTGTGGAATCTTCAGTAGGGAATAGCCTTTCTGAAGGACAAACCGGAAGGCCGGAGGAGAGGGAACTGGAGAAGTGGCAGCACGTGGCCCTCACGAGCGAGGGAGCCGCGTGTCACCGGGCAGGGAGCGCTGCCCGTCCCGGCACGTGTTGGCCTGGAGTATCAAGTGCCGTGGGTGGCTGCACCAGCGTGGGCACGGAGGACATGAGACCCTCCCAGCCCTTGGGCAAGGTGGCTCCGCACGTTTAACACGGGTGGAAATGCTGGCCTTGACTCTGCTGCTAATGCAAGCTGCTGACAGCAAATTGCCAGGAGGTGGCCCTAGAAAAGGGAAGCCTGGGTGCGTTTGCAGTTAATGAATTTTTTGACTCGGCAACCTCTGGGCAGCACTAACTTTCTTTTATTATTATTTTACTCTTCATGTTTCAGAATGTTTCTGATGTCTTTTTTTTTTTTTTTGACTACCTCTGGAATGTTTTAATAGTCTCTATCTACATTTTATTTGTTTTGTTTTCCAGTGAAATACCATGAGCTTCCCCCTCCTGCTACCATTCCACCATGTGTTCTTCTCTCCTATTCCACTTTGAGCTATGCATGTTCCCCAGCATATATATATATGTGATTTATATGGCTGCACAGATAGTTTTGTCTCTGATTGCAAACACAATTGCTTTTCAATGTGTCAAGTAGCCCGTTGCAAAGGCTGAGAGTGTATGCAAGTATAAGCAAGGGGAATTCCTCAGATAAACGTATAATGATTGGGAAGGAACCTTTAACTGAACCAAAGAAGATTGCAGATGTGCATTCATAGGCTCTGATCCAGCAAAGTGCTTAAACACCTGTTTTACTTAAGAACACAAGCAGTCCTATTGAAGTTAATGGGACTATTCAGTCTTAAAAATAAGCACATAGATTGAATAATTGGATGGGAGCCAGGAATATTAGCAGGCATGAGCCATTGTATTTATTTATGAATCCTGTTTGTCTCGGCAGCAGGTTAGGGAAATAGTATCTGCAGCAGCCACTGGGTTTTCTTTATGCAGCCACAGAAATGGAAGAAAGAGGAAGGATGGAAGAGATCCACAAAGAGCAATTCAAGGCCCCAAATTAGGTTCTGATTCTAGATGCCAGACGTTTCAAAGGCAGTAGAAGCAGCTTTGAGGGGGCTGGGGTTTTGGATCAGGCCGATCATTTGATGTGGTAATTGCAGCACAGCTTCTGTGCTCTGGTTAGCTATTAGCCCTTAGCTATAACTTCATGATATGAATTTAAACCTCTCAGTGCCAGACTTGTATGTTTTATGTGCATCCATCCCAGTGCTTCCAACTGCCAGAGAACAGCCCTCAATTTGGTGAGTTAAGGAAGCTAAGGGTGAACTTTTTTTTTTTTTTCAATGCAGTGAAATGTGGCTCTGCAGGGTGGTGTTTTCCAGAGAGCAGCAGGCCACGTGGGCTATTAACTCTCTTGGGTTAGCCCCGCATCTTCACACCCATTTCTACTTGCTGCTCTGTACAGATCCCTTTGGCTGTCTCGCATGCAAAGAACACGGTGCCGATGAATAAAACAAAAGAATTTGCTGGCTTTTGCGTCTGAACTCACACCAAGTACTAATGAAAATCCTGGGTCTGCTGTATTTGAAAGCAGCTCAGCACAGAATCTCCACTCTGATTTCTTTTACGTGACTCACCCATTCCCACTGATCATAAAATGAAATGTCTCTCCATACATCGCAATAAATCCAAAGGACATTATGCAAATTGAAAAATGCACCTTTGTCAGAATGCTGTCAGGTAGCACCTCTCACTCTGGAGGACTATTTGTAAGCAGAAGGAAACATCCAGAAAGTAGTAATAAATTGCTCTGGTACACTGTTCTGGCAGCCGTTAATAAATCAATGTGAAGGGGAGTTCTGAAGGGCAAAATGTTGCTGTCGGTAGGTGTCCAATTTAATTTTGCTCAAAATTAATATTTCGGATATGATAAGTGAGCTGGCAGGAACAGATTTCATGATTAATTCTATGGAGTCAAAAATGCTTTGATGGCACTTTAATAGCAGCTTCACTGATCTAAAAGTCCCTTCAACTAACTGGTCCCAAATTATATTATTAAACCTCTTTTGTTTGTTGGTTTGTAAATAATGAAATGTCGCATGTTAAAAGGTGAAGTTAATTTTGTTCCCAGCCATACCCATGAAAATTAGATGGTAACTTGCCTGGAGTTAACTTGGATATAGAGTGGTTTAAGCAAAATCAAAGGTCTAGGTCTGTTGCCTTACAAATCTGTTGAGAAAACAACTGTAATGTATTTTCTTAGGTACTTAATTCTCTTGAGAGTCCTTGGTTTGGGGCTGGGATAAACAGGAGAAATATTTGAAGGTTCAATATTGAACCATCAATATTTGAAGGTATCTACTTAGGGTGGAATAAGAAAATTTTTTTTTAAATGTAAAAGGATATTAACAACTTATATACCATGTGCTTCGTAGGGAAGACCTTTCACGCTGTGTGTCTCAGGGAACTTTGCAATACCCTTGTCCCTTTTCTGACCCAATATTTTTATGTATGAAACCATTCTTTTTAATGGCAGTGTTCTTTGTCGTGGACATTTGCTGCTATGCCAGCTTTTGAAGGGGTTTCTTTTATTATCGTTTTAGTGATAGAAAACTCAAGTTACAAAGGGGCAAAGCCACATGCAAGTTAAATACTGCCTTATATCTGTAAGTGTTTTAGGTCCCTTTGCTGATCATTTCTCTTGCAAGCTCTACCATTCTTAAATCTTGAGTCAGGCTTGATGCTAGAAAGTTATAGAAATACAACTGCAGTCTGCATTTAGTGTTTGGATATACATATGCATATTAAATACTGAGGAGAAGACATTTATGCAATACAGATGAAAAATCATGCAGATGCATAAAATGTATACGAAAACTGATTAACTTTAGCAATGTAAATTACCCTTATGTTTATGCATTTTTTTCAATTTAGAATATTCATTAAAAGCCCTAGAAACAGGGCATGTTGCTAGCTGTTTCCAAGAAGGTAGCACTCAATCTGATTAATCTGTACTTTGAGTACAGTCTGTATATCACATTTTGTACAATGCATCTACAGTTTATATCTGTCATAGCAGAGTACGCTCAGTGAGACTATGGTTTAGTCTCAATGGTTCTACAATGAAGGGAGCTGTCTCGATGGAGCTCAGTCCAGCTCCCATCTCCCACATTTCATGTGTTAATGGTAGGAGCTGGAATGGACCTAAAAGCCCTTAGTATCAGCGAGGCCTGTGGGACCAGCTCAGCCCCTGGCCCTGCTTCTTGCGCCGCGGGGGTTGCACGGGGTGCCCCGTGGCCGCTGCTGGTGGTGGCTGGGCACGGCGGGGCACCGTGTGCGCTGGGCGCGCTGCCGGGCCCGGAGCGGTTCTAGGCTCTGCGCGGCCCGTGCGTCCGCGCTCAGCAGGCCCGGGCCCGGCTCGGCGCCGCGCGAGACGCACCCAGCGGGTCTCCGCGCGGCGCAGGCACCCTGGGGCCGGGCCCTGCCTCGTGCTACAAAGACACTAAGGACAAGCAGCGTGAGCCGGGCACTGTCCAGCCTCCAAACTCTGGCCGTTAATCACGGAAAAAGCATCATTAACTTCTGAGGGGCTCTGTTTTTATATCGGGATGAGTAAATGAAAAGGTGAAAATGGAAAATAAATTCTCATGTATAAATGGAGCGCTTGGATTAAAAAGTAGCCATCGTCTTCTGTTTCTGTGGCAACACGAGGGGCTGAAGGCTCTTGCCGTAGTACTTCTCTGACTCATTCCTTGAAATTAATGCAGGCTTTTAATTTGAGGCTGTTGGTTTGGCAAAAGAACTTCAGAAGCAGCACTTTGATGTATTTCTGTAGCTGAGGAGAAGCCTTTAATTAGGTCACCTAAACTTCATTTTCTTTCAAACTGTTCACTTTTACAATGCCGTTTTCCTTCTCTTTCCTTTGATGTTTCAAAATATATGCCAGTGATATTTAGGTTTATTTATTATGCACTAGCATTAAACCTTTGCTATGAACATTTGCTTATATGCTTGAAAATTGATTAATTAATTAAGTGTAGAAGGAGAATTATTCATTCATGTTTCATTTAACACACCACATGCATGTCACGCTATCCATATGTAGTCTGCTCCTGTAGTGACTGCTCTCCTGTGCAGTGGGCCCTATGTCCCTCAGCACGATGCCCTTGGATTTCATCCCAGGCATTAAGTCTAAAATTAATTTTGGATAAATTCACGAGGAAGGCACCACAGCCTAAATGAGGGAGTATGTTATATAAAGGTGTCCGTAAGGGTTAATGCTGGTGAATTCAGTGGCTGGTGAATTCCCTGTATGTTGTTGTGGGGTGTGGAGAGAAGCAGGAACACGCACAGCCTCTGAGCTGCCACAGGCTGTTCTGTGGGATCAGAGCGGCGGTGCCGGCGCGAGGCCGGGCTCGGGCCTGGGCCCGGTACAGACGGGGGCCTGCGCGCTCCGTGAGCGGCACCGGGCCGAGCGCAGCGCTAGGCCCTGCTCGTGCCCTCGTGGCCGCGGCTGGCTGTGGTCGTGCTCAATGAGGAGCTGTAACACCCGCCTGTGCAGCCACTAATGACGGGAGCGAACTGGCAACAAGTATCGAGTGCGCTTTGTGCTTGATCCGAAGGTCTTGGAGGTGAAGGACGGGCTCTGTTCAGGGCACAAAATGTATATGCTCTCCTGCTCAAGCACAACATGGTCATTTTTGCAGCAGCTGGTTCAGCAAACCTTATTCTCTTTCCAGGTGTAATGGCACTGTGTGTTGCTTTGCCAAGGTTTGTAGGGACACGTAACATCACTTGTGATAATAAAAGAGTTAATAAGAAAAAAATAGGCAGGTTTTAGGTCAATAATCACATGGTTTCTGTGACTATGATGCTGCTCTGAGAAGACTGCAAACTGCTGCTTTCACATCATTTTCAGATTTGCCTTTTTTGGTTTTGTCCCTGTTCCTCAAGGGAATTCCCAGGGTAAAACACAAATAAGATATATGCGTGATCACCTTATATAGATGACTGCTCCTTTTCCCTTGGGTTCAGAAAACTGCTTCTCTGGCTGTGCATTCTTGTGTGGTTGCTGTTTTTTTTTGTTTTATGTATCAGAATATCAGGTTTAAGTAGGTAATAGCAAGTCTAGGTTACATCAAGAACAAACTTCCTGCGTAAGGGAGTTATTCAGACACATGTACCTTATAGACTACAGAAAAGTGTTATTCATCATTGTGCTGCTCCTCTTTATAGCAGAGCCCTGTAGTTCCCAGCAGAACATTCCCCCGTGCTCTCCATAGCTTGAAGCGATGCAGGTGGAGGGAAAGGCAGCGCTGCGACACGGAAACACGGAGTTAGCAGAGCGGGATCACAGCGTCGTGTGCTGAGATGTTAGGCAGGCGCACACGGGGAGCGGGGAGGCACTGAAGTTTCCTGTGTCTGGGGGAGACACGCAGACAGAAAGCGAGGGGAGATGTCAGAGCATGATCAGTAGCAAAACACTGTTCTTCAGGAGGTGCCTTTCACACAAAGGATGAGGGGGGAGTTGGGGAAGGGGGAGAGTCAAATCTGAAATGAAAAGACTGATATGTAACAAAGATTGAGATCTCGGTAGATTTTGTGATCCCCCCTTGGGGAAACTTGGAAGAAAAATCTGACACTTGATACAACATCTGGTGCACTCGGAAAGAAGAAAAAATGTGTTGTTGTTGGCAGTTTCCATGAGCAGCTCAGAGATCAGAGTTGCCCCGGCTGAGGGTGAGGTGGTGTGTGTGAGAGAGCAGAGGACGCTGCAGACAGGGAGGGTGACGTGCCCTGCGTCCTGCAGCGCTGGCGGTCGCTCTCCGTGTCCCATTGGGTGAAACTCGAGATACAAGATGTGTTACATTGCTTTTTCTTGTTTGGTCATGCTTTGTTTAAAGTATACAAATCGAGCTGTATTAATGGTATGACATCTTATCCATCTGCAATTTAAATGCAAGGGTAAAGCTTGCAGGTTTTTATTTGAGATGCAAAAGAGATTCTGGACATGCCTTTATTTAAAAGATTTTGCTGTCACTGTTTTTTAAAAAGGACACATTTTTTTTTCTGCTATTAAACAGTATGGCAGTTCAATGCGTTATTTCATTGCTCAATAGTATTTCTTCAACTGACAAGTGATGACAAAAAAAAATCTCCTGCACCAAAAAGGTTCCTAATGTTCATGTGAAAGATAAAGGAGGTCCAGTTTTATTCTGTACATACTGACAGGTAAATATGTGTGCTGAGAATATTCTGGAAGTTTGGGATGGTTGTCATTATAACTTCTTCTGCCAGAAAAGAAAATGGGTCTAGGTCATGGCCAAAGCATGTAGGAGAAAGGGTGTTTTACTAGTTTGTTTTTCAAACAGCACAGGTTTTGTGATGGCTGTTTCCAAGGCGGCTTTGGAAGTACTCAAAATCTTTCTAAGAAATAATTTTAAGCTTTTTTTACTGAAATAAATTTGGAGAGGTTTGGCACGAAGGCGACCAGCAGTTCCTTCCTCCACACAGAGCGGCGCTGAGGCACTGCGGGTGAGAATGCTGCGTGAGAGCAGGCCCGGGTACGTGACACCTGCTAGCGGAGTGATCTCATGTCGCTGCAGCGGCAGCTGGGTGATGGCCCACGCAGCCCGGGGCATCCCCGAGACTTGCCCTAGAGCTCAGAGCATCCCTGGAGCGTGGGGCAGCCCTGGGGTGAGGGTCCCCCGGGGCTGCGCTTTGCATCCAGCATTGGTGCAGGTCGGGTCCCCAGTGTGGTGCTGGCCAGCACATGTGGTCGGGGCTGGCGCTTCCTGGGAGTGAGCGCTGTGAACCTGCCCAAATGCCCACGTGCTTGAGGTCTTTGTGCGCTGGGTATTGACTTTTGTTACTCGAGTGCTTACCTTTGTGTTCTGAGCTCTCAGGAAGCGTGAGCATTAGTGCCGTGTGTCTGGGTTCATACCGGCTGCTCTGTGCTTTGTGCAGCCATTCACACCTGCGCAGGACGACAGTCCCGTGCTGAGGGTTTTGATCTCCAGGGCGCACACAGGCAAAGCAGGGCCACTGTCAGACCAGGCAGATGCACTGAATTTACACCTTTCCTAGGAAACTGTTGAGGGTTCACAAATTGAGAAGGTGTGAAAACCTGATGGGTCTAAGATGCCCAGTCTAGTCGAGACTGCCTGACTCGCGGCTATCTTGTCGTGAAGCCTGTGTTCATACACTGCTCAAGTGGGTATGAATTTCCCCCATTCTGATTTTGTAGTAATTATGTGCTGGGTGTCAGACACTTCACACAGTTTCAGTGTCAGCACCAACTTAAAAGACAGCAGAGAATTCAATTTGTAATCAGCACTGATGTGCCTGATTGGTAGAATGACCTTGAGTATAAATTGCTTACCCTTACCCAGCCTTTCAGCAGTCTCGAGTAGGCTGAGCACCTAATGCTCATGTCCAATGTGGCACCTTGTGGTAGTTGTTCTAAGACCAAATGAATCTGTGGTAGTTGGACAATACAGCAGCCTGTTTATGAGGTCCTGCAAAATAAATAATCAACAGTGTAGCCTTTAGCTCCTACTCGCTTATCTCATTACTGATAAGCTGAGGCACTTGGGACCTCGCAACTAATAAATCATTGACAGCAAAACATAAGAGTATCTGCCCAACACAGACGTTCTTTCATCTTTCGTGGAGAATCTGTCATCTAATTGACATCTTTAGTCTGAAGTTTCTAAAATCATGTTGCTCTTAATAAATGTTAACTAAGCATTAACCTGTCATTGATCTGTTCATGTTAAGGAAGAGCAAAGCCCATGTGCCGTGCAGCATTTTAGAGCCACGTTTTGCGGTAATATGTTTGAAGTTTTACCAAATAAAGCAGCAGTGATACATAAAATAAAACCTTGCAGATCCTAAGTGGCAAGTAAAGGGGCGTTAGGAAGGACAGGGGGCTCTCAGGGATAGGATGGTTGCTAGTGTGGACCCCAGGCCTAGGCACAGCCCTGGGCTGCTTGGTGGTATCTGTATTTGCAGGCCACATCTCCATCGCGTGTGTGATGGTGAAGGGACCCACAGTTCTGAGCTCCCCTCTCCCTCCTCGTGTAGTTCCTCTGCCACCGCTGTCTGTCTTGCCACATGTTTCTGTCGCACGGACAGTTGATTCAACATTCAACACAATTAAGGGGAGGAAGTCCCTTGGGAACGCTAGCCGGGGTTGAATGTTGAGACGGTGGCTATTTTGGAGAGCCTTGGCCAGCCGTGAGGTGGGAATTGGGCACTGGCAGAGCTGGCTGCCCATCACGCTGCCCTTCAAAATGAAGCAAAAGCATGGGCCCTGGCCAGGCTCGTCTTCTCCTGCCAGCTGGTTACCAGCTACGCCGACCAGAACAAATTTGGGACCTCAGCCCAACCCAGCCAAATGTTGCCGCATATTGGCAAACTGTGTGGAATATAGGGCGGATATGTGGAAGTTTTGTTTATCAGTCACAATTGCAAAAGCCTTAGTTTGAATGAGAAGCTTGTTTCTCCCAAGGAGCTCATGTAACAGATGACAAAAGAAAAAAAAATTGAATTGAATTTTTAAAAATTGAACTCTTAGCCAATATTGCTTTTAAGGGGCAAAGGTTTTTATTTAAATATGTCCTGATTAACCCTGGTTCAATTCTTAAAACCTATGAAACAACAGGGCAAGGAGAGCAGGAGAGTCTAAGTCCCGGAAGCGCTGCTGGAGCAGGTAGGGAGGCTGCTGGGCTTCCCCGCTGCCTTCGTGTCGGTCTTAGCTGGTTATTCACAAAGCAGAAGATGAAGATGGCTGTGAAGTATAGTGTTTGAGGAAATAAGCTGTCTGTGGCTATTAGATGAGCCCTGTTTTTCGTAAAGATTCATTCCATTTAACCACAAAAGAGAGACTTTTAATTAGACTTTTGAATCCCATTAGGAAAAACAAATACAAATACTTAACTGCTCATATATGACATGATGGAAAATTGCTAATGTAATTAGATTTTTAATAGTGTTAATGACTCTCATTTCTTATTAATAAGAATTAAATCTAAGGCAAGACTGTACGAAAAAATATGACTGCCTGCTCTTCTACCCTTAAATGTAAGGCAGTCTTATTTACTTCAATTCCTTGTTTTCCTTTTCTGTGTAGTCAGGTGGCGCTGTGGTATTTTATATCTTCATACCCTAATGAATTTAGGGCTTCAATATTTTCAGGTAGGTCTAGTCAGCAAGCAGCACTTGAAAAGTAGCAAGAGGCTTTTGGATTCCTAGAAGGCCTGTATATACATAAGATACTATAAAAGGGAACATGAAGAAAATTTGAAGTCAATCTCAGGATTCGTCAGAGGAGCTGGAGTTGGAAGAGACTTCTGGAGGTCATTTGTTAGAATTGTAACCAGTCAAAGGCACTAATAAAACCATGAGGAGGGCTGCTTCATTAGTGATCTTGGTAGAATTTGGCTAGTGGATGTTGAGCTGATGGATGGGATAAGTCAGGACACAACTATAAGAAGAGATCTGGACACCTCTGTTACTATAAATACTTCCCAAATGATTTTATTCAAACTGTGAATTTTCTATATCAGGTGAAACATCAGATAGTTGCAAGGAAGCAGCCCCAGGCTTTGGCCTTTCAAAATGCAAATCTAGACTTCTAGAACCTAAGGGCAGAGATTGCGACAAGTTGTATAATTCTCGCGATAGAATAATGAGACAACCGTGAGCCAGAGTAGAAGGAAAGAGGAATAAAATTTGTAGAAATAGCTTCAAATGTCAGCTGAGCTAAAAATGAATTCTCTTCTTAAAAGCTTAAATAAAAGTACTGTGTTCTTCATGCTTCTGGGTAGAAGTATAGATACACTAATAGCAAAAAGTCTGTCACCTCCTTTAAAGCTGAAACACACTCATTAACACGATGTATTGTAGAAGCACTTTCTTGACATTTGTATCTGTATGTAACGGTTGGCACTTTTAAGAATTTGGGCTTTTATATATTTAGATGACTTCACTATATCAAAATCAAACTTTATTACTAAATTTTAATATATTGAATCTACAGTATCTTTATAAAATATTGACTGTGTTCCTCTACTCATCTTACTGAAATACAAAGCTATAACTTAAATTCCCCCTCTCAAGGTGCTATCATAAGATGAAGATATATGCAGTACTGAGTGGTTTCAGTTGGGAGGATCTTGTTTCAGTAACCTTTGCAAGAGGCTTAGGCTTGACTGATGGCTTTTTGTAAACTCTCTAAGCCCGTCTGCAGGACCGGAGCATGGAAGGGGGCTTTCTGAGAGTTAAAAGCAGTTAAGTGGAAGGAAAGCCTTGCTCTGGGGTTCCTATTTTACTCTTGCAGGCACAAATGCAATAGTCACAAATTGAGGCAAGAGGATTCCCCACCTGGGTTCTTCATTTCTATCTAAATTGGAGAATTACATGCTACTACCCAGGTAAAACTTTGTGAAGCTTTTTTCTTTTTAAAGCAGAAGGCTAGTGTCCTGCCAAAGACACCCCAGTGCTGCACTGCTGTTTTGTAGCAGTCCTGTGCATCTCTCCGCTCGGCGCCTGCCATTCCTTGTGCTCTATTTTCTCTGTGACAGAAGATTGTGCTGTGGCCCGAGGCTGCCTCTCATTCTGGCAGTCAGCAATAACGGACAGCGTGTAAAGATCTGTAATCAAAAGGTAAACATTGCAGCGGTGTGTACAAATAACTCCGGAGATATTTAGCCTGAAAGACATCCAGGTTAACATTTGAGCGGGAGACACTAGGGAAAACCTACCTGGTGGTGAGCAAGTTGCTTTCTTTTTGCTCTGCTTTTTATTTAACCGTTTCCCCCGCGCATCGAGCTCTGTCCGCCTGCAGCGCAGAGCTGCTACAGGAGCGAGGCCATTTTAGCTGGCTCGCTGAGCTTCCCAGCCCTTGTCCCCATCCCTGATTAAGCAGCAGATGCTGGAGGATTCAAAGGCCTTGTCTAAACATAAACGCTGTACCCTTTTGCAGTATTGGTATAGTTGAATCAATACTGTCCTCTCAGGCCTTGCTGCAGGAGTAGTTATGTTGGTATGAGCACTCGTCTATTGATAACTCCTTCCTGACGACAAAAGGAATAAGGTCTATGGTATAAATCACTTTTTACAGGTCCATTTGGAGCTGCACCGTATGTCCTGCTAGGAATTACACCTAGCTTAGTTGTATGTGGTGATACTCTATGAGCGTACAAGAGTAGCAGACAGTTGTCTAAGGCATGGGAGGGAAAACATAAGAGCCGAGATGTTTCAAAGTACATAAGCAGATGGGTAAAAACTCAGGGATGGCAACATTTTTTTTTATTATTTTTTTTTGGCTTTGCAGACTGTAAAAAACTTGTATGAACTGTGCTGGTGTAAATGCCATACATGGACACAGGCCTGTGGAGCTCCCCTTTGTGAGGCCCCTCTGCATCTTTGGGGTTTGCTTCTCCCCCAGGCAAAACCCCTTGGGGACTGCAAAGTTACATTTAAGTGTGGTGTGCATTCAAAAACAGAGAGACATGCCCCACGTATTCTCACAAGGGAACGGTCTCAACAGGTTTTCATCACATAGCTTAATTATGCTTATATATAAAGCACCTGGTTTAATCTACTTTTAAAGTGACTTCTGACCTAGCACTGCCTGGGCCAAGGAAAGTAGTGGCTGATGCCCAGGTCTGGAGCTCCCCTTTGGAGCCGCTCTGGCGTCCTTAGGTACTGCTGAAATAAAGGTACACGAAGGACATTTGCCTCTCTTGCCATCTACTTGAACTTGGATTAGATGCAAAAAGAGTAAATAAAGTGAGACCTTTTGTATCCTTTGTGTTTTTTCCATGGTGCTCTTGTGGTCCTTGAGCACTTACGTGCATGATGAAGTGAGGGCTCTGTACAAAAGGCACTTAGGCTGGGGACAAAACACCAGGTGAGCTCATGATAAATTGAACTGTCCTAGCTGCAAACACATGATTCAGTTCCCTGAGGTGATTTAGCTTGGCCCCAAAAGCAGTAAACAGCCCTGCTTTGACGCTTCCCCTGCTAAGGCTGCCTGCCTTCCTTGCCTGCTTCCTTGGCTCTCCAGCACACGGGCTCCTCTTGTGTGCGCAGCTGCTACGCTGCAATATTCTGTGAGTGCTTTAAGACGTCTCTCTCTCATCCTAAGCCTGCAATATTCATCAGCCACAGCAGTGCAGTGTCCTCTGGTTAAATGGGTGCAGGCTCGGGGAGGCTGCGGCTCTGCAGGCCCCTGCAGCATGATGGGCTCCGCAGCTGAGCCTGTTCACAAGGGGAAGAATTGGAAGAAGGAGGCAGTTCAGATGTCCCAATGGAAGCAGGGAGGCAATTGCCGTGTTCCCAGGACTCCTGGGCAGGAGGGTGAGGGAGCTGCCATGTCATGAGCCTTGCAGAATTGTGCCCAGGCCATCAGCTCTTATCTGAGGGTATCACTCATACTGCTTTTCTTACAAGATTTCCTTGGCTTCCTATCCCTCCTGCTTTGTTTTCAGATGAAGAATTGAAATGCCATGGAGACAAACTCCTTATAAACACCAAGCAGACAGGCAGGTCAGCCAGTTTTCAGCACGGTATTTTACATGACATACTGAGTAGGAGCATAGTGAAGGCTGGCAAAACATCCCGTTATATTGAAGGTAATCAGTTGTCTCATGCAGTGGCTATACATGATTCTATTCATAATAGAAGAAGAAAAAGCATCTTTTTGAGAAACCAGAAGTGCCATGCTGTGCAATGCATCTCTGTGTTATGGTTTGAAAATCAGAGGGATTATTTAATTAAGTTCTTTCCTTTTCATCTGTGATGTTTTGAATAGTGGCAACTTTAGTCTGCTTTTCCATACTAGATTTATCCTTCTTAGTCAGAGATTACTAACTACTTCATCATTAGTTGTATCAAAGGTAATGGGACTACTTGCAATTAAATCAGTTCTCAGCAGCAGTAGGAATGGGTGAGTCACATACTTATTTTTAGCCTGAGTTGTAAAATAAAAAAAAAAAAAGGGAAAAACATTTAATTCTCATGGCAACCTGTTGGTGACAGCAAAGTTGCATATAAGTGCAGCATGCATTCAAAAACAAAGAGGAATACACTTAACTGAGCCCCACACATTCTCACAGAGGAATGAACTCAACAGATTTTCATTACATTGCTTAATTATGCTTATATAAAAAGCACCTGGTTTCTTCCACTTTTAAAGTGACTGCCTGACCTAGCAATGCCTGGGCTAAGTAAAACAATGTCTGGGAATAAAATGCAGATGCCAAGATGGGGAGAGCCCTTTTGTTCCTTTAAGGTAGGAGAGAAAATTCTCTTCCAGAGAATGGATTAAACCTCATGTTTCAAATGGTGTAACTTTATTATCCACCTTTGTGAGTAAATGAAATCACTGTGATCAGGTGTGGGCAGCAAAGGGCACCTGGGGTTGATTAGAACCAGCTGGCCTGTTTCTGGAAGCTTCTCCTTGATGTGTGCCAAGCCCGAGCAGATCCACTACCTACAGACTGGTGTGTTCTGCTAGAAGGGGAGGATTCAGGTATTGTTCTTTGTTTGCTTAAGTTTTATATTATAGTAATGGTTGTAGAATGTTTAAGTTAATGGGATTTGATGTGGGTCTCTACTAGTATGGGAAGAGTGGCCAATGCTGAAAGATTCCAAAATGAAATTGTATTCTTTGTGCTATTGGTTTCAATTCAGTTGGAACTAAAATTTTCTCTCTAGAGTTTTGAGGGCTCAGATGACACAAATAACCACATACTAAGCATTGGTAAGCCTGGGTATTTTAGAGAATCTTTATAATTTTATTAGGGATTCTTCCCCCTTCTACCTCCAATTTGCTAAAAGCAGGCTGTTTTATTCAAACCCACTGGAGCTAAGTGAAAGATAGGGAGTAGAATCCATCCAAGATGAAGCCGCCAAAAAGTTTACACAAGCCACTATGAATAGAAATATCAGGGACTTGGATAAAGCCCTGGCTGGATTCTGCTAGCTGGCTGTACCTTGGCTTTAATCCACTTTCATGTGGTTTAATAGAACATATTCCATGTGCTGCAAATTAACCTTAATAAGGTGGGGTCCCATGTGATGAAACTTAGGTTTCTTCTGGGATTTATTTTCTTTTTTTCTGTATATGCACAAAGATACGGTGGTCTAAGTGGCAAAAATCAAGCTATTTACTCATTTTAGTCTTGTCTGATCAGCTCTAACTCTAGATTATCATACAGATTTCCTGGAGATGAATCATTCAATCTGTTTAAAAAGTGCAAAATGGTTGATATCAATTTTCTGTTTAGAAAGTCATGTTTTGTTAAATTGCAAGCTTCCTTAATGAAATAATCTGCCTAAATCTGGGCTGTTGTCTACAAAATGCAGAGAGGCTGAAAAACAAAGGACCTTGATTGCTAGCAAAGACCTGTTTTCACTGTCAATCAGGGCTTTTTATTTCATGCTGGACAGATCTTCTGGACATGATTTTGTAAGCCTTTTTGCAGCAAGTCTATGACATATCAGAGAATTAAGGTTTTTTTGTTTGTTTTGTTTGTTTGTTTTTTTCCCCTTTTGCCAGTTTGAAGTGATTCACTTTTTTGTCTCTCATTCCCATTTAAATAGCAAATGTCCCCATGCTCTTAACTTGGTTAGCTCTGCTGTTGTCATAAGCCATATAAAGAAATCTGAGTATTGCATCACCCTGTAAGCCATATTATTGCTCTTTTGGGAGCAAAAAAAGGTTGACAGGCTTCTTTTGTCCTCCAAAAGCAGGAATTTTGGAAAGGTTTAGCTTTCATATGTATCCTCACATTCTTGATCATTCTATTTTGTTTAAACTGTAAACCTCTTATGAGTATAAAGAGCATATGCCTTATCTGTGCTTAATGGGTTGTCAGTTGAGCATATAGGGAAAATAGCAAGATTTGACATAGAATGGGTTGCATGTTGGTTTAATAGATATCATTGGGTGAGAATTTGCCAGTAAGGAAATTTTGAAGCAATATTCTTCACTTGCCTTCTACAAGTAGAAGATGCTTTCTGTTGCTTGACTTGGGGCTCATGAAGCTGAGCCACATTTGCGGTGTTCCTTATGGCTAACCTGCAATGAGGCTGTCAAACATCTTTTTCTGAAATAATTTGTAGATTGGAGGTACTGCAAAATTAAATGGAATTGTTCTGCGAACGGTGGATATAAACTGAAGGTCTTGGATATCACCTGAACTTGCAAGCATAAATCTCTGGTTCTGTTCAATAGTTCAGATCAGGTGATGACACAGCAATGATGGCAACTTGGTATTCATTCTATCTCGACATTTTTTTTGAATCTCCTTTTGTATTCTCGAAGGATGGAATTATATTTTCTCTTTTATCTGGCCTCATAATTAGGAAGTGTGTTGTCTGAAGAACTGCTGTTGTGCAGCTCTATGTTGTACACTGTAATAATTTTAGCCCTCTTTGAGCATTCAAGGGGAAACCTGGTACTAGATTTGTCAAGCACTTTTCATGTAATAAGCTTTTTCTCAGATTCTCAAGTGGTGACGATGACTTACATCTGATTGAGAACTTTTTTAAAAGGTGCAAAGTCTTTTTCTGTCTCATAGTTCTCACCTGAACAATTGGTGTCTTGCTCCTGGCTCCCTCCCTCTCCTGCAGATGAACTATTCTACTACCAAGGCCAATTTAGTCATCATAAAGGGATTTTCATAGTCCCGATGAGATAAGGCACAGTGTAAAGATGTAGATGTTTGTACGTAATGGAGAACTATTCAAAGGAGACTTAATTGCTAAAGCAGATAGCTGCTAGCTCCCGTGCAGACATAGTTGCATTGATGAACATGTAGGTATAGCTTTGCTGGGGTAAAATGGAGAGACTCGAGCCATTAAATAGGCGTGAACTTGGGCTCAGTGGAATTTGAATTCCTAGCAAATCCAGCTGCCCATTGCAAATGCCATTATGCTACCCCTCATCGTGTCCTGTTGTGATGTGACACTTCTGTACGCAGCAGAACTAACACTACATAGCAGAAGGCAATGTAATCTAGCCTACTGCATCTGGAAGAGGGAAAATAAACATTTGCTGTCTATCAGTTTGGATAGCAAGTCTCTTATCAGCTCTTACAGTGTTTGTAAGCGGGTTAAGAGGGTAAGTGTCTATGGTTCGCTAGTTCAACATGCCTGTGCTGATAACACAAGCTAATGTGTGGTTAGCTCTCTGTAAGGGAAGGCAACTAGCAAGTTATTCCTTTCTGAGTTGGACCACTGTGCTGTGAGGGGGAGGTACAAACGTTGGCAAAACACACCCGGGTTACATTTACAAGAAGGAGAAATGCTGTCCTTCATCTAAACATAGACTGTATGTCTAGAAGCCATCTCCTCTCAGCAACTGGGGTGCTGGATGATAACCACAGGTGAATGTTTTTGCCTGCCTTTCCCTGCACCATCAAGCAGGTGAAATAGTATGCTAGTGACTGGAGGCAGCCTGGGCTGTGTTCGGGGTCCTTTAATGGATTACTCTTGCTATATGTTTCTCTGTTTATTCAGCTACATGCTCGCATTCAAGGATATTTTGGCACCTGCAATGGGAGGACCATACTACAATTGTGCTCCTAGTGAGAGAGTCTAAGGAGAAGATGTTTGTATCTGAGCAGAGGAAGATTTTCTAGTATCCCATAATATAAAACCTGACCAGTTGGCTTTTCCAGGATCTTGGAGCCTAGAGATAATGCCAGCGGGAAATTAGTTTTTGGTTTGTTCTAATGCCCTTTGTTTCCTCTATCTTTACTATATTTTATTGTGATCCAAATAATACCAAAATTGACTTGGATGTGTCCCACTGAGTGATCTATCGAGGGGAAGTAGCATATGGAAAAGCTTTACAGAGCAAAGCAACTGCACTTAAGTGGTAAGGAGCTGCCCCAGCATCCACCAGATCAAATATCTGAAACTCTTGTTCATTGCACAGGTGAAAAGAGAGGAAGCAGTGACACTAGGATGCTGACATGGGAGTGGGAATGCAAGTGCTTCACTAGAGCACCAGCGTATCCAGCTCTAAAGGGTACCAGACTCTGGGTCTAATTACTAAGACACATCCTATATGGTGTTCTTCAAAAAGGCTTTACTGCAGATATTCCTGTATTAACATATTGTCAGGAGGCCAAAATTGGCATTGTCTTTGTCTGGAGCCTCCTGGAGATGAACTGTACTTTCTCTTGCCCCTTTATCTAGGGCTTATAAATGAAAAAGTACTTAGGAGGATTTGTAGTCCTCATTAAATGAATGTGATACTGGATTTATCTTGTCCTAAGGGTAAAGCTGCTTGTCCTCTCCATTGCTCTGCAGAGCTGCTCAGATGCAGCACTTGCAGGACGGAGGAAATGGGCACTATGAAAGAATTAGATTGTGGAGGGACTGAGACAGGCTATTGCAACTACTTTTTTGCTTGTCATAGTTATGAGCTGAGTACTAGGAGCAGCAGTATGGCTGTCAGCCTCTTGCATATGCTTTTATAACCCAAAATCTTACCAAATATCAATTGTTCACTGTTAAAATGAGAGCCTGTGGAGATGCCCTGATACGTGTTTCTCTAACGGCCGCAACTTGTCAGTGTTCTTAGCTGCAGAGAACTCCTGAGGGATCCTGTGTGTTGGACTGTCCTGAGCACTGTGTGCAGGCTGATGCACTAAAGGTTTCCTGCTGCCTGCGAACACCATCCGTGCCCTGGGGGTCCGTGTCAGTTGAGCTTTGCTGGGCGGGGGGCAGCACCATCCATTCTGCATCTGCCTCCTTGCTGCATCAGCTGTGAGGAAAGGACCGTGCTTCCCTACAGGAAAACGGATATGATGGTGTGGCGTTATGGCTGCAGTTTGCTGTTCCACACCGTGAAGCTTGTGGCGCGGCAGCCGTGCGGTCAGTGCAGCGCAGCCGCTCGGCCTGCGCCCCGCTCGAGCGCCACGCAGGCAGGCAGCCATTTTGTGGCCCGTTCATTGCCAGCTACAAAATGACCAACGCGCTTGTGCTGTTTGAGGGAAGGCGTGTGTTGCTCTTCCCCCACGTAGTGGGGCCAGAAAGGTCATGGAGCGCAGAGTGTGGGGTGTGCATGTCCAGAATGAGTGCCGGGTCTCCCTTGGCACCTGCTCTGCTGCTGTGAACCTCGGCTCTTGCTCAGGGTGTCGCGCTCGGCAGCTGTTTGGGCAAGGTCTCTGGGATTCAGGCTAAAAGCTGCTTAGGCAGGATGTGTGTCAGGCAGGGCTGGGTTCAGGAAGGATGCCCGGGTGTCCTGCTGCCGGGACACTTGCCCTGGGGCAGAGGAAGCCACATGTGCTCAGCCAACGCAGTTTTCCTTTGGGCCTGGCTCTTGCGTGAGGCATAGCCAAGTGAGCTGTACGTGAGCTTCACCTGAGCCCATGCACAAACCTTGGGGACTTAAAGGGGGTTCGTTTTTCAGAAATAACTGCAGCTTCTTATCCATGGACCTACATTGGCTTTCCGCTGTTGTTTTTTCTTTGTGTTTCAAAACAATCCCCTTTTTTGGATCAGTATGTTCTGCCACGTTCAGTGCTTGGGGCACAAAATGTAAATTTTGTTCTGCAAAATTGTTGTGTAGCCTTGCTAAATTCAGCTTCTTTAGAGGGTGATGAGATGAGAGACTGGGAGGAAGGGACAAGGATTTGGGGCTTTTAAAAGTGCAGCTCTCCCTAGAGCGACCTGTGCCAGTGCCGTGGGGACTTGTACCTCTTACGCCCTTCTGCTTTTTCCAAAGTTTGTATTTATTTATCCTTTCCTTCCAGGTGAGCTCTCTTCCTCTCTCTAGATTTTGGACAGATCTCATCAGAAATTGGTGAGAGCTCTCCATGCACTTTGATTCTCTGAAGTTTGTTGACCTTGGGCTCTTTATCCTGTTCTCGCCGCTCTGCTGATTCACACTGATGTTAGTCCCTTTTCAACAGTCTGTTAAGCTATTTCTCATTGCATCTACCTGTCTGTCCTGGTGTCCAGTCTTCCATTCTGCCCCTTACCTGCGAGCTCCTGGACCTGCTCACAGCTGAAGAGCTGCAGGACATGTTTTTGGCATGCTTGTAACATCAGGTGTGTGACAAATGTGACTCAGCCCTTCCTTGAATGGTCTACAATGAGCTGGGCAGTGCCAAAAGTGGATGATTCTAACATAGGCCATGCTGTTTTTATGCTTTCTGAGCAGGTGTCTGAGTGTGACGTGCACCTTGCCCATTTGGAGACACTCTAGGCAGCCTGTGGGCACCCTATGGTCTGGAGAGGGCTGCTCTGTGCATCTTTGGCTGCAGTAGATGGTCACCAGCAGCACATTTTGTGACTGCGCAGTTATTTGCTGTGTTGGCTAGATGCTGATAATCTCAGGTGATAATTTTAGTTCAGTTTGTGGCCCGTATGCATGCAGAGGGTAGCAGTGATGTGCGGATGCCCGGGGATTCTCCGGGACACCTTCAGCCGTGTCCATAGCCAGCTGCAGGCTCTGCATCCTGGAGGCGCCCCACATTGCTTGGGAGGAACAAGGCATTGTGGATTCCAGTATGTGCTACAAA
The DNA here is from genome assembly GCF_059628265.1 of Tinamus guttatus. Lineage (NCBI taxonomy): Eukaryota > Metazoa > Chordata > Aves > Tinamiformes > Tinamidae > Tinamus > Tinamus guttatus. Next base: position 3,333,396 of record NW_028288689.1, read on the forward strand.
TGTCTCTTTGGGCATCTAATGTCTATTTTATATATTTCTGACCTTTCTTTTGTGGCCTTTATCACTATGGTATCTTAGTGCTGAAAGAAGATTTTTGGCTTTGTAAGCTTTAGGTTATTGATTTTTTTCCTGTAACTGTCTCCTCTGATTCAAGGAAAAAGAGAAATATGTAATTTTAACTAGTTCAACTCGTATTGCAGCCAGATTCAATATTAATGTACTATATAGGCCTATATCAAATATTACCTTTTAATACCCTTATCAGTGCTTTTAATGCTTGTTGTTGTTGTTGTTCTGTAAGCTCAATAAGTGGAAGAGTGTATATGTTTGTTACTTAATAGGGTGTTAAATGGCATTTCATGTTGATTCTTGGCATTTTAATAGGTGTCTATCAGTAACAGTGTCCTGGAGGCACACATTGAAGTCACAGTGACTACACCATTTCTTTAGCTGAAACTCTGTTCACGCTTCTAATGTGAACATGATATTAATTAAGATAAGTCCTTGGGTATCGTATATGAGTCCAGATTTCTGTAAACAGACATGTTAGTGATACTGCCAGTAAGCTGAGCTCAAGGTCTTTTTTTGGTTGCACACACAGCGCTGCACTGTGTCCTCGGGTGGAGAGCTGTGTCAGTCCCTGTTTCAATCTATTTCTTGAGAAAATAAACGGAGTGCTGTGCAAAGATTCGGAATATTTAAAAAGTATTAATCAACTCCCAATGGTTGCTATTCAGCTAATCACACTTAAAATGGCAAATGGTTGTAAAGATGTCAAAGAGATACCCGGAGCACCCGCTGTTTGAGCTCTTCCTATTCTCATTAAAATAAGCTCTCATGGCCCAGCTAGGGTAATCATGTGATAAAATACTCAAATTAAGGGCATTTAATAAAAGAACATGGTGGGGAGCTTTGTTAAGGATCTTTTTAGTGTATTTTCAGATTCATATTAAGGACGTTAGAAATAATTTAATCATTGCCTGATTATAAAAATGTTAGAGATAATGGGATCATTGCCATATCACATGTGGGCTAATTCAGAGGCTCATTATTTATTTGTTGAGTATTAAGCATCAAATCAATTTCTCTTGATACTTGAAAGCTGGAAATTTAAGATGAAAGTTGAAATGAAGATTAGGAAGTAAGATTAAACCTATTTATTTCTTTCAAGAGCAGAACAGTTTAGCTTGCCAGAATCACTACTGAAATAGAAAATATAGATGGAGAAAGTCAGTCTTAATTAATGAATTACAAAGTTGTAACATATTGTGTGAACCCATAAGCGTGGTTTGGACTGAATGGTAGTTTTGTTCTATGGGTATCTCGAGTGAGGAAGCAGCTTGTGATGTTACAGAGTAATAGAAGTGTTAATGAAAGCTATGTAGGTGAGTTCCTTTGCTGTTCCTTCCTGGGGTATTCCTTTGTGCTATGTTAGATAGCATGATTTAAAAAAAAAAGTCTTGGGCTTTGCGTAAATAATCTCTGTTCCATTGAATTATATTCCATGCCTTTGGCTTGGTCCTCCCAGCAGGTGTGGTAGCAGGGGAACCTCTTTGTAGGCACCGTGTGTCTGTGCAAGGCACGGTCTCTTTGTAAACTACCACCTCCCGTCTCAGACTTGCACTTGATCGCGTGTGTGGCCCCTTGGAGCACTCGAACGCGCTGCCCCATCCGCATGGGATCGGTTGGGCCCAGCTCAGAAAGGAGCTTTTCCGCAGCCTGCAAGTGGGCAGCTCTGATGCATGCGGGGTTACGTTATGAGAAAAGGTTCCTCACGTACTTTATGCTTCTGGAATTAATTCCATATAATACAGCCTGTGAGACGACACTACTGTAATTTGTTTGCGTAACTGGAGGGACTTCAGTGCCTGTTAGTTTAACCTCGCAGAACCTGTGGTGGCTCTGGTGCCGCTGCCCTGTTTGCTGCAGTCGCTGGCTGAAGAGGTCTTGGGCTCGTGGTTGGTGGCTCTAGCCGCTGATGTACTCGCTGAATGGAAGCACTGTTGCCACAGAAATTGGGAACTCTCTCTATTATTACGCAATTTATTATTTATACATTTTATACAAATTGTTGGGCCTGGTGCTAAATCAATAAAAACCATGTTCTAGTTAGTTATTTTTCTCCTAAGACAAGGTATGCTGAATATAGGGCTGATTTTTAAGAAAATATAAGCCTGCTCTCTTAAGGAAAAACATTTGTATTTTGTTCAGAGGCCTGCCCAGTGTATTAGAAGTGTATCTCGGTATGTTTTCCCTTGCGGCGCAGATGCTGGGACGTGGTGTTTGTAGGTATCCCCCTTCCCACTGCAGCCGTTCAGACCTTGATGTGGTAACAAAGCAGCGCAGCAGCTTGCCTGCAGCTTTCCCTCTCATCTCTATGTGGGCCATGGTTATTAAACAGAACCTCCATCTGAAAGTATATGTGGATATATATTTTTATCAGAACTGATTCTTCTGTAGCTGTGTTTTTCATTTTTTCTGGGAAAAAAAAAAAAAAAAAAACACCTTGGTCATCAACTTCATTCCACCCAGTCTGAAAGGAAACTCAGATCCTCTTACTCTATAGAATTCATTTTTACAGGGCATTTTGATAATGCATATAATGTCTGTAGGATATGTGGTTGAACTTACTGTTATACTTGAAAAATAAAAGATGAGCTTTTACAATTCATGAAGGGCCAACATGGGAAAACTAGGCTTTCACCTAGAGGAGTTGATCTTCTGAGAAGTAAAGCTAGATTTGGAGAAACAAAAATGATTTTTTTTTCCCTTTTTTAACCTTTATTATTTTTGAGAGAGAGAGGACATTAGACAATTCCTTCTAAAAACTATTACCACAGTGTGGAAGGGGCAGAAATGGGTTTCATGTGTGATCACTGTCACATGAGAGACTGGAAACAGGCCCTTGATAGAGGGTTGTCTTTCCATAGCGTCCTCACTTTACAGGGCGTGCATCATAAATTTACATTGTGAGGGATTCTCTAGAAGCCAAAAGGCCTTTTAAAAAATCAAAGAGGCCTTTTGAAACTTGGAAGCCTTCTCACAGACAAAGAATACTCTTGCTGCAGTAAAAATGAGAAGTCTTCTGTGTGGAAGAGTTTCCCCAAAATAGGCATTGTCTGCATCCCTATCACTTAATTTTTTGTGCTTTTTCTACTGAAATGAGAGTCATTTCTTGATTTTCTGGAGAGAAGTGATAACTTTGTTATTGTAAATTTGAAATGGTGCTTGAATTACAGGAGGTTGAAAAGTACCTGCTGCTGCATCTGCTGCTGCAACATAGATGGCAGTAAAGGTGGGATGTCTGCAAGTAGTAGAAGAGAGAGGAGAAGGCGATATGTGTAGACCTGCTTAAAGCAATTTCCTTACTTGCTTCTAGGATTTACCATATTTGTTGAGTTACAGCCATGTCTATTTACTGCGGTGTCCTTGGTAGCAGGAACACAGTGGATTTCCTCCAGGTTTGCTTCTCCCCAGTAACTTCCGAGGAAAGAGCAGTTCAGTTTTTGTTGCTCAACATAGCACTTGAGCATGTGTTTATCACTGCTCTAGTACCCAAAGGTGGAGTGCAAGATGGTTCTGAATTTGCTTTTTGTATTTTCTGTCTCTGTTTTTTTCAGTTTTCTTTTCTGAGCTCATTTCATTTTAACTGGAATAGACAAGGATATAAGCTTGACTTTTCTGTACATCCTATATCCACAATCCTTGAGAACATTATTTAAGAACAAAAAGATGAGACTTTGCCAAGTCTGTGGCTGGCTGCTTTAGAGTGGATTGGTTTTTCTTACATTCTCCTAATGACCTAAACCTTTTAGCAGAATGTGCTCCAGTTCTCCTGTGTATTCATCCTATTTCCTTGCATATTTCTTAGGTTTTAATTAAGGCAAACCCCATCCATTTTCTTTCATCTTCCCAGGGGTTTATTTAAACTACATTGGCTACATACTTAACGGGTGATACTGCTTTCTTATCGTCCTAATGCAAAATTTGAAGTTTGTAATCCTCTGAGTAAAAAGAGTGGAGAAGTTTTCTTTCCTTGTGGGATACCTTTGTTTATCTGGAGAACATGGAAGCATAGATTTGTTAAAATAAATAGGTATTGTGCCACCTATAGCTGGAGTACTGTTTTATATTATAGCAGAGAAGGCACTGTAGACTGCCATGAGCTGTGAAATGTCAGACTTGAAGAAAGTGCACAGACATCTTGGGGTCAAAAAAACAGCCCCTCAAAGCAGTTCCATAAGGAACTTGCAGGTTTAAGTGCACAGCCCAAGGGCCTAATCCTGCTCTTGCTGAGTGCTGACTGACAGCTCGTGGAAGCAATGGCTTCACCACTTCTTTAGCTGAGTCCTTGCAAGAAATAATGTGATGTTCCATGGAACGTTTTATATCTGTCACCATCTATCCCAGGATGTGTTGGGTCAGTTGGTTCTGCTGTGCAACTTGGTGGTAAAATCATGGTTGAGATATTTGCTCCAGGATTGTTTTTTTTAATCTTGGTCAGTTACTGGACAAAGAGGTATTATGAAAAGTCATCAAAAGAAGAGGTTTGTTACCGTGGTCGGTTGGGGAATGTTGCCGCTCCAAGGCAGTGCTTACTGACAGATTTTAGCTCTGCTCTGAAGCTTTAGAAACTTTTAATGTCACATTCAAAACTAGGACATGGAAATCATCAAGCTGATTAATGAGGGAAGTGTGATAAATGCAGCTTGATGGTGGTTATTAATGTTAAGAGAACACAATATCTTTGTGCAAACATTTGGATTGCATAACTTAAGCCCTCTTGTTTATTTTGCTGGGGGTAAAGGAGGCCAAGCGGGACCCTGTTAGGCTGAGGACTGACACTGAGCACCTCCTGCCTTCAGGGTGTCCCTGGGCGCAGGCTGCCTCTAGGCAGTAGATGTTCTCCGGGGCCCGAACAAGTGGCCTGGCAGGAGCAGCAGGCGGAGGCTGCCGGGCTTGCCCTGTCTGCGCACCGGGGGCTCTGATGAGGCGCGAGTGTGGTGGAGGATTCCAGGAGTTACACAAGTGTAATAATATTCCAGGTGTATGATGGTGGGTGTGGGGTGCAGATACCCCAGAGGTCTTGTGGTCTGTGTCTCTGCTGGGTGGTAGAGACCCCCCTGCCCTTGGTCAGGGGTGTCCAGGCATGGGCACCAACGATATTGGTGAATGCGACGACCTTCCAACTGTGCCCATCCCTGGCCAACTGACAGCTGAGATACTGCCAAGAGCTCCATAAAACTTGGGTTTTACATTGTGGTGTGTTTTTTTTTTTTTTTTTTTTTTCTTCTTTGTTTTGGGGGAAGCTAGTAGGGGTTTGAGGAAATAGCAAATCAACTTCAGGCCCAGGAGATGAGCTGAGCTGTTAAAATTTGATGATAATAGCTGGCACCGAGGGGAGTGAAGATAAGCTTTTTCTAAGAATAATGGTAATAGAAATAAGCAAGTCATAAACTGATAATAGCACAGACTCTCCGAGGGTTTTTCTTTGAGTGTGTTGTTAAAGGACCTGCTCTGGTTCACTCTTGCTCTAGGAAAGTCTAGAGGGGAGTCCATCCTTCTAAATGAAAGGCATAGGGTGACTTGGCTCATCATCCTTAAGGTTCTTGCTTTTAATGACTGCTAATGCATCCTACCTACGTTAATCTTGGGATTGACACTGGAGCAATAGTGTCTCGTTTGCTGTGTCCTCACGTTATGCGAGTTTATAGCAATATCAGCAGTTTCTCACTGAAGATTTAGTTTCAGGAAATTAAAGAGCACATGACCAGTTGCAACTTGGTGTCATCTTCAAACTCTGGTATCAGCTCTCCCACTTTGAGTTAGTACTGTGGAGCCTGAAGTAAATTACTGCCTGATAATAGTTAAGTACTGGCCAGCAGGCACATTTCACCTGTGTTTCTTTTATGTTCTGCCATGTCTTTTTATCACTTAAATAGCCAACTTGGAGCCCTGTGTAGTTTGCCTGTGTTAGCACAGGCGTTATCGTTCCTTCCGCTGCCGCTCCTTCATGCGGTTACGTCTCCTGTCGCGTTGTGCCTTAAGTGACGTCTCCAATGTTGCTGGTTCATGCGGTGTTTTATACCTGATCAGGACGTAAGAGGTACCAAGAGGCTCTACCTCTTGGAGGCAACGACTGGTTTATGAGTGAGTCTTGCTAGTGAGTCTTGCTTTTTTCCTTCCTGTTTAGACTGAGAGACTTTTTTTTTTTTTTTTTAATGTTTTTAGCATAGCAGGGGAAAGGAGTCCTCACTGTCATTTATGGTGATTTCCCTTGTGTGCTGATAGATTTGGGGAGTTGCAAAATATCTTACAGCTGGTACTGTGAAAAGTTACTTGGGCTGCCTTTTTTCTGAGGATGTCAAAGAGAATCTTAATTGTGAATCTTCACTCTAGCCTTACTGCTTGCTTGATTGTTTTTCACTTGGTAATTGTCCCAAAACATTGATTTTGCCTTTCACAGTGGTGTGTTTTTTTTTTTTTTTTTTTTTTTTTTCCTTTCTAAGGATCCTTGTGGGAGGTTTTAGGGTTTGCAAGGGCTAGGGCTCGAATAAAAGCATTTGAAGAGAGGACTTATTACTTAAGGAAACAAGCTTTCACATTGGACTGGTTGTGTGGCAGCAGGAGAGCCATTTAACTTGTTTTTGCTACTCCATTTCCTTATTATGCCTCATTTGATGCCAGTTTGTTTGCTTCATCTTTCAGATTATCTTGGATTCTTTTCTTCCTGTTTACCAGCTGAACACGTTTCTTTGTAAATAGAGCATTCTTGCACTCATGTCAATGACTCTTGAATTTTCAAAGTGCCTATTAGAAGTCGCTTTCAGCTGAAGAGGTCACAACAATATCACAGATGCACAGATTGCTACCCGATTAATACAATTATCAACATGCAGAAATTATGAGTCGAGTGTTTGCATTTGAATATAGCTTTTACTTTAATGCACTTTGAAAAGCATGTTTTAAGGAGTCAAGTCTGAATTGAGAATGTTCCCATGAAATGATTTGTATCTTTTGCGCAGATCAAAGCAGCAAAACCATTTAACAATTTGTCTGTCTTTAATGAAATCTAATGTGTTTTCTACATTCCTCTAAATGTAATAACTTGACACAAGTCTATTATTTGTTTTTAATGCTGTGAAAAACAGTGTTATATTATGGAGAGACTTGAGACTTTTGCAGCAGAGATTTTTATTGTTACATATACAAGCAATTATGTTTGCATGCAAACTTGAATTGCCAGCCAATTTGGCATTCTCACCAATAAAAACATTAAACAAGGCTATTAAAAAATGTTTCTTCCGTAATTTATTTTTCATGAGGTTTCAGCTTTGCCACAAAAGTCTGCTGTCTCTGCAGCTAATTCTCTGCAGACCCTTTTACCATTTAAGGGAGGTAACCTATTTTGCAAGTAGTTTTCTCTCAACTGGCCCCTAAATGATGGTCCTTTTCCCATGACAGCAAGGAAAAGCTAGGATTAGACTGAATTTGGACCTTTTGGAGGTCTTCAGATATATTAACAGCAAAAGGAAGATCAAGGAAAATGTGAGTCAGCTAGTGAACAGGATGGGTACCCTGCTGATGAAGAACACAGAAAAAGCAGAGTTGCCGAATGCCGCCTTTGCTTCGGTGTTTACCAAGGGCAGCCCATTAGAGCCCCAGGCCCTAGGGACAAGAGAAGAAGCCAGTGGAGAGGAAGACTTGCCCTGGGTAGAGGAAGCTTGGGTCAGAGAGCACCTAAGGAACCTTGATACCCACAAATCCATGGGCCCTGATGGGATGCACCCCAGAGTGCTGCGGGAGCTGGCGGATGTCATAGCTAAGCCGCTCTCCATCTTTTTGAAAGACCTTGGAGAACGACGGGGGAGATGCTGGAAGACTGGAAGAGAGCCAGTGTCATGCCACTGTTCAGAAAAGGCAAGGAGGAGGACCCAGGCAACTACAGGCCAGTCAGCCTCACCTCCGTCCCCGGAAAAGTGATGGAACGGCTCATACTGGCCGTTGTCTCCAGGCACATGGAGGACAAGAAGGTGCTCAAGAGTAGTCAGCATGGATTCACCAAGGGGAAATCTTGCCTGACTAACCTGATAGCCTTCTATGATGAAATGACCGGCTGGATAGACGAGGGGAGAGCGGTGGATGTCGTCTGTCTCGACTTCACCAAGGCTTTTGACACCGTCCCTCACAACATCCTCCTGGGCAAGCTCCGGAAGTGTGGGATAGATGAGTGGACAGTGAGGTGGATTAGGAACTGGCTGGATGGCAGGGCCCAGAGAGTGGTGATCAGCAGTGCAGAGTCTAGTTGGAGGCCTGTAGCTAGCGGGGTCCCCCAGGGGTCAGTCCTTGGTCCAGTCCTGTTCAATTTATTCATCAATGGCCTGGATGAAGGCACGGAGTGCTCCCTCAGCAAGTTTGCTGATGGCACCAAACTGGGAGGAGTAGCCGATACCCCAGAGGGCTGCACTGCCATCCAGAGGGACCTGGACAGACTGGACAACTGGGCGGTGAAAAACCTCTTGAAATTCAACAAGGCCAAGTGCAAGGTCCTGCACCTAGAAGGAATAACCCGAGACACCAATACAGGCTGGGGACCGACCTTCTGGAGAGCAGCTCTGCAGAGAGGGACATGGGTGTCATGGTGGACGACAAGTTGACCATGAGGCAGCAGTGTGCCCTCGTGGCCAAGAAGGCCAATGGGATCCTGGGGCGCGTTAAGAAGAGCGTCTCCAGCAGGTCGAGGGAGGTGATCCTGCCCCTCTACTCAGCCCTGGTGAGGCCCCATCTGGAGTATTGTGTCCAGTTCTGGGCTCCACAGGACAAGAGGGATGTGGAGCTGCTGGAGAGAGTCCAGCGCAGGGCTACAAGGATGATCAGGGGCCTGGAACATCTGCCCTATGAGGAGAGGCTGAGGGAGCTGGGCCTGTTCAGCCTGGAGAAGAGAAGGTTGAGAGGGGACCTGAGCAGTGTCTAGAAGTACCTCAAGGGAGGCAGTGAGGAGGATGGAGCTGGCCTCTTTTCACTGGTGGCCAGCGACAGAACTAGAGGTAATGGCCACAAACTGAAGCACCAAAAGTTCCACAGGAACTTGAGGAAAATTTTCTTGACAGTGAGAGTGACAGAGCCCTGGAACAGGCTGCCCAGAGAGGTTGTGGAGTCTCCTTCTCTGGAGATCTTCAAACCCGCTTGGACGCAGTCCTGTGCCACGTGCTCTAGGTGACCCTGCGTGTGCAGGGGGGGTTGGACTAGATGATCTCTGGAGGTCCCTTCTAACCTTAAGCATTCTGTGATTCTATGATTTATACCATGTTTTAAGAACTTAGCACACTGAAGGATAGATCGGGCATGGTGCAGAGCCATCCTGATGCCAGTGATGGTTTGGACTCGACTGGCTGTGCTGGCAGAGAGCGGCTCCCTCCTTGCTCTGAGGCTCCGGAGATGCCTTGGGCTAGTGCTGCTTCCGGCAGTGCCCGCATTGGCTGGTGGAGCAACTCCCCAAGTTAGACTTTTGCCCCTGTGTTTCATTCACTTGCCTGTATTGGAGGTGGTTGCCAAAATACCAAACCCATCCGTTAGGTTAGCTAGACTAAGTGCAAGTCTGTTGTCGTCCTGGCCATGTACAGTAGTTGTCTTGAATTATCTAAGTTTAATAGATCTCCCCACCAAAGCCAGAGGTGTGGAGATGTAGTTGTCTGAAAGTCATTTTAGCCCAAAACTTAATCTGTGCTCATGTAAGTCGTCCTCCTTCACTCGAGCAATCCTTATCAAATTTCTTTTGTCACTTAAGAGAGGCAGAATCTGGGGATTGACTGAGGAGATGATTTTCTTTTGCCTGCTGTATTGTCTTTGTAGGAAAAGATAAATGTGAACCCCAAGGACAGTAGCTTTTCATATCTGTTGCTGCACTTGGCGAAACTCTTAGTTCCTTAATTGCAACAAGTATCCATAACTGCGAAGAGGTGATTTCCATTTGTCTAAAAGATATTTTGAAATATCTGTAGCCTTTTGTCTTTGCTTATTCAGGGAGAAACGAGTTGACTTGTGAGGATTTTTGACAGTACTTTGAATGTTAAATGTACTGGCTTTATTGATTTATTTTTGCTAAATCATAAATCATATATGTTCACTTCAAAAATCTGCAGTTTAGTTATTGTGAATTCTGTTGGAATAGATATTGAGATATCTACTGAGATATAGATAAGGAAAGATGAAATACAGCTTTTGGACACTGGAAATGTTTCAAATATAAAATGCTGAAAATAGCTGTTGACAACTAAGCAAATCATGGAGGCTGGAGAACATTCAGAAAATCATTTTGAATAATGAATTCTTTTGTATAAATGGCAATGTATTGCCAGGCAGCCTACTGATAGAAACGGACATGAAATTTATTGAATAAATGAACAATTATGCATCCTTTCTACTACTGTGGCTACCAAGTCAAGATGCAATCACTATCCTTTATACGTTTGCACATCTAGAAATCAATAAAATAGTAGAGAAGTTAAGGTCAAACACAAAAGAATGGGTCTGCTTTGCATGCAGCGCAGGGTAATTATTTTAAATATTGACAGGGGCTGTCTGCTCCTTGGTGGGGACAGTTTGGGGAGCGCGGGTAGGGAGGGCGGCCTGGCGCGAGGCTCTTCCTGCTCTGCGCCTGGGCCCTGCGGCGCCGACAGGGCCCTGTGCTGTCGGTCCCGGGCGAGCTCCGTCCCGGTGATGCCTGTGCACAGCGGCCTCAAGAGCCCTGGCTCCTTGGGCCTTGTCCAGGTGCCTTCCTCTCTTCTGTCCAGCCCTTGGAGAAGAGGGAGCTCTCCTAGATCCTTTCCAATGTGAAGGAGGATGTGCCTCACTCACTGGCGGGCCTGCTACGCTTGCGGGTAAACCTGCTTTGACATGCAACTGGGTCATGATTTCTAATTGTATAAAAGATCAATAATAAGCTACCGTAATAACTGAAGCATATTGACGATTTTATGATGTAATTCAGATCAGTTTCCCAACCGTTTCTGACTCTGACATCAAATGTCAGCATTGTCTCCAGCACACACCTTGTTTCAGTTGTGGTGATCAGAGCTGTTGTCTGACAGTAAGCTATTGCTTCATATCAAGTTGCTTAAGTCTAGCCCAGGTAACAGCATCATTTGATGATTAATTTGCCGGTTCATTTGGTGCTTATTTTGTATTAAATAAATAATATCCAGCAATCACGCAAATGTTGATAGCATTTGTACTTAGCTCCACTGGTAAAACTAGCAAAATAAAACCATACAGTGAACTGAATTTGTGTATGCAGACAGCCAGTCTGAAAGTGAGGGAAAAAATAGTTTGAACTGGAAACTACAGCATCATCTTTATTTGTAGGAAAGAACATGTCAGTCTTCTGATTCCTTGCAAAGTGAATCGGACAGATGGAGGTTTCAGAGGAATTGTCAGAGGGATCCCTGCTCTTTGCCTGGAGCTGCAGTCACTCTGTTAATTTTTGTTATCTTTGGTAATGGCATTATATGATGGAGACAAGAAGTGTTAGGGAAGAGTAGCAACAGAAGCAAATGAAAAATGGACAAATGTTCTGTCCTGACTGCGTTTCTCCTGGTGCTCACGCTGCTTCTCTCTGGGTGCTTGTAAAGCAAAATGAAATAAATCCTCCCAAAACCCTGCGGGCCAGAGGTGCCTCTGTTGAGGGCCCTGCAGCCGCTCTGGAGCCTGGCGGCTCCCCGGGCTGTCCGGAGGAGCGGGCAGCAAGCGGGAGCGCAGGGAGCTGGGCCACACTGGGGACTCTTCTCCAGGAATTTCTGTTACCATCTTAAGAAACAACAACCGTGGCTTGAACAGATTGGATATTGTGCATGTATTTACTGGGAACGATGGGGCAGGAGGTCATCAGTACTGAGTTAATGAGCTTTTGATCAAATAGAGCTTAAGGGAGCAAAGGCGTAGGGCTAGGATTTAATGTTTTAAAATATAGAGGCTGTCTGGGAGTTGAGCATGTGGACTGAGCCCCTATTTTTATTTTAGTATCCTAGATGTTTCCCTTAGAAATTCTGCTTTTTGAAAGGACCTCTTTGCAGGACACAGTGCTGTTTTTCTTTACTTGCATGCCATCCTGATGATTTTGGGACAGCCACTCTTTGTTTAAAAAAAACATGATTTGCTACAAGGGTGCTGGCAGAAGTTCATACTACTGTTATAGCATTTTTCAAGAAGTATCTGCCTGATCCCTTCTTAAATTCATTGCCTGGCTCAAAATTTTACAAGTTAATCTCTCACCCTGTTTTTCAACAAATTCTGGAATTTCCAGTTATTTTCTCTAGCTGATAATCAGTACAAACATGTGCATCTCAATTTAGAGACGTCAGAAACATTTGAATAATCAAGATTTTAAATAATCTAGAGAGGTGATAGGCATGAGCTCAGATCAAGGGACAGACCTAGTTTACATTTAACTAGGATTCTGCTAAGTGAGATTGTGTTGTAGCAGCTTGTAGGAGGAAAAGAAAGGGAGTAGAGCTGTGAAACTACTAATTTGCACCTTATTAATATTTATATGCAAAATACTGTTTGAGAGTGTTTGTGGAATAGACAGATGGTGAAATTGCCCCCATTACCACCAGCAAATACAGCTGTAAGGAGCAGGTTCCACACCCAGACCTGAATCACGGTCTCTGTACGCGCCTGGTCTCGATGCACGCTTCTCTTACTTTCTTTGAACAAGGTGGATTTTTCATGACAACTTTTCTCTCATTTAGTATGAATTTTCCTTGTGGATAACTTGTCCAAAAGTGGGTTATAGTCAATTCCTGGAGCTTCTGGGATATTGCATATGTCAAATGTAAAATGTACAAGGGGTCTAGTCTTTGGGCCTGACCTGGTGAAGGCTGGAGATTGCTGACAAGTGGTGGGGGCAGTTGTAGACTTCTCTGCTATTGTATCCTGGAGGCTAGAGGGGCCCGGGCCCAGCAGGTGACCTTGCTGAGTCATTCACTCATTCTTGTTTCCAAGGGCTCTGATTATTGGAGCTCTGCTGTGGGATCGGAGTGCTGAATTTCTGTTAATGGGAATAAGAACTGAATAGCCATCTCTTCTGGGGGTTGTGTCACTATAAGGACGTATGACAGGTACCCTGGCGGCAGATAGACATACATTTATTTGACTTATCAGCATGTGAAAAAAGTTAATGAAATAGCTTTACTATATTTTCAGTGAGGAGCACACCTGTCCATATATTTACTTGGGGATAATTTCCCTTCTAAATGCATACTGTGAACAGTTCCAATGGATACGAGGCTGAAAATCCAAATGTAGTCTCAATCTGCTTGTTTTGGAACAGTTACAAAATATTTTAGTTAGGCGTGTTGTCTTTGTTGAGATGGTGGGCTGTGTATCTCTGTATGCACATTCATGGATTCATGTAGTTATGGCTGGAATTACTGGTTGTGGTCAGGTTTTGTTTTTTTTTTATATATTTTGAGGTTTGTTTCTCTTTGCAGATGGAACATTTAAAATATTTTCCCATTGCTTTTAGCTTTATATATACATTTACTAAGAGTTATTATATATCTGTTTTAATATAGAATAACTCATGTGAATGAGAGAAATAAGGAGGCTCCCTTTTGGCCCTTTTGGCTCCCTTGCATTGGAGGGAGATACAGTTTCATTTAAAATCTTATTTCATGTTATAATCTCTTTAAAAGATAAGGATTGAGGTAAATCTGTATTTCTGGCACCTTGAGAGAAGTTATGCTATTGGAAGCAAGTGAACAATTAAAGTAAAAGGTGTAGCATATCAAAGTATGTATGTACGTACCTATCTGTCTGGCTGTATATATATATTGAATTACCTGTGGGGTCTTGAGGGAAAAATCGTCATTTTGTAGACAAGCTTGTGCTCATTAACTGTCTTGTGGTACTTTATAATATATCCTATGTTCTGGACAAATTCCAGCTCAGGTAATTATCCTTACTCTTTAATATCAATCCTCTTGAAGTTTCATTTGGAAGCGATACTCGTTATCACTTTGTTTCCTAGGCTGTTGTGCAGTACTACACGGTTGCACAGCACACTGAGCTGTTGTTCATTCTTGTTTATTAACAAACGCAGCCAGTGAAAGTTGGTATAGGAGGGTTGTTGCCGCTGTCATTAGCCAGGGAACCAGTCCTTACCTGTCCCGTATGGATGAGGACCTTTAGACGACTCTGAGTCGTCTCAGCCAAAGCTATGAGACGAGTCCCTGTACACAATGAGTCCCAGCCGAGCCGCCCGCTCGGCTCCTGGTTTTGGCTCCCAGGATGCTGGACGATGGGGATGGGGTTCCCGTTCTGTGGGTGCTGCTGCCATGGGTGGATGGAGCTGACGTGTGTGGGAGCGGCCAGGGGCAGCGCAGAGGAAGGTGCTGGGACTTGCAGAGCTACCGCTTCATCCCTTTGCTTGGGAGTCATTGTGCTGGGGCACGAGAGACACTGCAGGACTGAAACGGGAGGAAATGCAGAACGGAGCAGCAGCAGGGCAGCTAAAGGACAGGTGTCACTGGCGTAATGTGTCTAACAAGGACAGATAACATAGGTTAGAATCAGAAAAGATTGCTAAATCTGCAGAGAGATCTTTAAAGCAGTGCCAAATAGTAGTATCAATCAAAATTAACAGTTTTCAACATCCTAATTGGACATTTGAGTGGCTTCACAGCTTACCTCAACAGATTTCCAGGCAATTTATCTCTAAATCTTGATAGACCTCCCCTGCTCAATGGGCAATCTTAAGACTACTCTCTTATCCCCATTTTCTGCCTCAGTAGAGTTTGAACATGGGTATTTAACAGAGTGTTGTGATGTGCATCAGAGAGAAAAATTTTGATTTCCTTCTTCATTAAATAATCCAATGAAGAAGCATAACCTCAATCACTTATTACATGGAGTTCAAAGGGTCTGGATAACATGATGCAATTTTTATAGGTGTTGTTATTACCTTAATAAACTTGATTATCTTTGATCATTAGGCTGTTATTGATATTTCTGTACGACCAAGGAAACCCCAAAGTAGATTAGTGAGCTGTTTTGAAGGTGCCATGCAAATGCAAACAAAGTATTCAGTCCCTATATTGTTAGGGGTCCAGTGTACCCCTAGAGGTCACTGACACGGGTTTTTGGGATGAAGTTGGTAAGATAGGAGGTCTGGAGTATGACATTCCTGCTGTCTTTTGATTTAGCTTCAAAGATTGGTTCTCATTCTGAAGAAAATTATTCCAGGGAGAGCTGTGATAATGTAACTCATCTAAACACAACTCTTTTATATGCAAGGCTGGCTATTATACTTAATTAGGTGTTTACAATCCGTTTAACGTTTTTGCTGCAAGTCTTTTGTGGAGCTTTGAGTGTCATGCCAGAACTTGAAGACATGTTTTCAGCTGTAATTGTTTAATATTGGAACAATAAATGAACTATGTCTGGAAATCTAAATTATGTATAAAAACAAAATCTTCCTCATGTAGAAAACCATCTCTTCCAGCTCTGCATCTTTTGTAAGATGGCATAAGTGGCTATAAAAATAAAGACATACATATAAATATATGTAATATTTATCAAAGGTCTAAACTTCACATTTCTGTTCTTATTGCTGTTGATTGAATTCCCTTTTTCAAGACTTGAGTTTTAATCTGTTAGAACAGCAAAGTGGTAGTGCAGTCAACTTGTTCCAGTCCTCCTCATCTGCTAGAACAGCAGTGAACCAACACTCTTAATCTTGCTGTGTTGACAACAACCTTAGCTGGGACTATTCAGAAGTCCGTGCGTTGTTGGAATAAGTTTTCGGCCTCCCCTGGGCGATCTGCTGAAATTCTTTCTATCGCTTGTAAGTAACCCAGAGCGAAGGTGGGATTGAGCTTTTGTGTTGGTCTGTGTGAAGTGGTCACGAATGCTCTGCTCCGGTGTCACGGAGTGCCGCTTGGAGGAGGCGGCAGCCGGGAGGAGTTGGGCGGATGCGCCTCAGCCAGGCAGCGGCAGAGCAGGAAGGGGGAAAAAATCCCCAAACAGAAACACTTGAATTGGTTTGTTGAGGTATTCACTGAGGAAATGCCGTGGATGAGGAGATGTGGGGATACTGGCACCCAAGTGTTTATTTCTGAGGTGTTATGGAAGGTGACAAGTGCAAACTGGCCGTGGCTGTGCAGAGTTTTGTTGCCTGCTCTGGGACAAATGGCGTTAGCGAGATGCGGTAGCTGAGGGGGCAGTTGGCAGTGAGCTAGAGCACTGGGAAACGAGAGCTGGGACTCATCTGTGAGTGTAAAAGATCCCTCAGTCTTGACAAGCCAGGATATTTTTTTTTTCTGAAGTATATTTTGAGGGAATTCTTTCAAATTACTCAAGAATTCAAACCGTTGCCAGGAAAATCCAACACATAATAAGTGACGTGGACAGGAAGTGTAAATAGGGTTGTGGTAGGTGATGTAGACTGGCCTGGACGAGACTTAACTTCTCTTGCTTTCTGCATCGTGCCCTTACACAAGTAGATGTTTTTATGCTCCACAGTTTTTTTTTTTTTTTTTTTTTATGTGTACCACACTGTCCTGATTCACATCACACAAGAGTTTGCGGCCAACTTGTCCTGTGCAGACAGCATGTGCATGTGTCATGAAAACCCTGTTAGAAATTGTCACTGGAGTAATTATTGGCGTAATGTAAGTGCTAGAAGCTGAATGGAAATACTGTTTTGCTAACCCCTTAGTCCAGGACAGAGCTTTAAAATGGACTACTTGAAATATATGGAAGGTATTTCTTCTGACCTCGGGCAAGTTGCTCTGTTTTTTTTTCCCTCCCTCCTGGTCAGCCAGTGCTATTTTACTTGAAGTCTTTCAACATGAAAACGGAAGCATGTGTTGTATTCTGTGTATGAATTGTTTTTATACTATATGCAATTTGAATAACTGCTATTTGCCCTCAGAGCAGTATAAAAATGGGAAATGAACGTTGATGATAAGGCAGTGATAAAAAGCATCACAGACAATTACAGCTGGGTGATGCAGTTTCCCCTGTCTTCGAAGACAGATTAATAGCAAACCCTTACTGTTACATCTGTTTGGAAACTATGTAAGCTGCAAGCTATTTAGAATTCCAAAAAACCTCACAAAAAATGAAAACAAATAAGAAAACAGCATCTAATTATTCATCTTCAGAAGCTTCTATTTCTTGCTCTGGGATGAGTTTCAATTTATGTGGCTGTATCAAATTTTAGGTTCATATTTATAGAAAATCAGTTTTGAAAAATATAGACTAGGTTATTCCTACTGAGCTAATTGAATCTCTACACATAGCCATATGTAATGACAGTGGAAATAATACATCGTCAAAAGTGTTATTTGAAAGTAATAGTCAACAGAGATCATAGGTGAAAAAGATGATCTTACATTTTATTGCTAATTTAAATTAAATTTAAATACTAAAATATTACTAATTTCTCCCTCTTACTGTGGACAAAAGCTCACTGCACGCATGTGCAAGAGAGGCCAGTCCCGCACCTTGAGTTGTCTAGAGGCTTTGCTTTTTTTCTTTCTATTTCATGTTGTGTCGTATGTCCTCGGTGTGTCTAATGCATTAAAAAGCATAGAATTCGGTGTTCAATTATGAATGTGTAAAGAAAAAAGCCCATCCTGGGTACTTAGGGTAGGCTATCAGCCTTACCTTTCTAAATACGTTCTATCTGAGAAGCTGATTTTCTGAACATAATCTTCATAGCCCTGTTATCTGCCTGAGAGTGGCCCTTGCACACTAAGGTATGAATAAATTATTTGCACAGCTGTAACATCCATCTCTTTTGTGTGTGTCCTAAGCTTTCCTTTTCCTTAAAGGCATCAGTTTGCGGCTTAATCAGAAAATATGGAAAGTGGCGGTATTCAGTATTCACATATGAAATAGGACAGGTCAGAAAAGATCTGCAGCAGTGTGTGCCCTGTCTTCCCTAAACAATGGAGATGGCAACTAGTATTGGCTTTGAGTTGCCTTGAAAGGGAAAAGGAGACTTTTTCATACTCGTTAATGATTGCTAGAGGTCATTGATAAGATAAAATGGATTAGGAGGTGAGGGGGCATTTTGCTTTTCTTATAGTGAGGGAAGTAGGACTTAAATTACACACACAGAGCTGATGGAACATGTCATAATCTAGAAACCAGAATGAGCCTAACACAGGCAAAAGCAAAGAGCAAGTAAGCAGACAAGCTATTGTTTTATGTTCCCCTTAAAATGATGAAGAGGAGCAAATGAGAGCCTGAAAGACAGGAAAATCACACTAGGAACCAATTAAAAATAAATGAAGGCATCCTGTGAAAAAAATGTGGGTTTTGCACCAGGCTTATTCCTTCTGTATTGGCATCTGCAAGTATCAGAACAAAACGGTGATGAGGGTACAGGCCTGGTGTGCAAGGCAAATGATTGGTCCAGCCACCAATGCCATGTACATCACCAAGGGATGTAACCCAGTGACGAGTGGCTGCCGTGGGCTGCGACTCTGACACTGTCTTCTATTTGTAGTTGTATTGATTTTTATCATGGCAGGAGGCATGAATAAATCTATTTAGTCAGAGAGAAAACTGAACACGCAGACCAGTGCTCTATAACTCCTGCCCAGCAGGTCATTTCCCAAAGGCAAGCAAACCTTTTCCAAGCTGTAACAAGAAAAAAAAAATTACTGAAATTACTGTGTTCCTCAAAATACCAGAGAAGGCTTTTTTTTTTTTTTTTTAAGCCCTGTGAAAAGGTTTTATTGATTGAGTTCTTAAGCACATTTCCTTAAAACCTTCAGGTATATGATGTTCTTAAATTTTGAAGTGTGTTAGACACTTGGGTATCTTTGACATCTAGGTGTTGATGAAGCCCTTGGGGGAAAAAAGTAACAGCTTAAGGCTTAATAGGTGTGCATATCCCCAGGCAAGTTGGGAGATGGAGCATGGCAGAAATGATGTGAGGGCTTCGACAGGGACGTTTATCCATCAGAAGAAGCCCCGCTTCTTGGTCATAGTTGAGTCAGCGTTGAGAGTTGGCATTCCGCTGTGTTGAGCTCTCTAGGCTGAGATTTTTCTCTCTTGGCTCAGTGTCATTCAGTTACAGCTGTGACTGACATACGAATTTTTGGCTTTGTATGTAATGCTTAGTCTCCATAAGGTGCCTTCTGCCCCATGAAGGTCCCACTTCACCATGCAATACTTCATGCCAGAACTAGGAGGATGGAGGCTTCTGCTTGCCTGTAAGTAAACTTTGGCACTATCTGTAAAATTAGTTTTTAAATAGGAGTTTTATTGCTTTTAGTTGGGAGTTCCAGTTGAAAGCGCATGTGAAAATAGGCCTGTTTTTCCCAGGGATCTGCCCTGCATGGAGGGGGCAGTGCTAGCTAGCTTTCAGGGTTGGGATTTGAGGGTGTAGGTTTATGACTTCTCATCATGCGGGGTCTGTGAAAGCTGTAATTAAACCAATCAGCACTTTGAAATGATTAAAGGATAAACATTTCATGTCATGCATTAAAAAGATTATTTTTTATTTTGTTGAGATTTTTAGGTCCAATGTCTATTTAAAAAAAAAAAAAAGGCGAACATAGGTTGCATATGAATGGCTTTCCTTGCTGCCTGCTCCTATACTTAGAAGCACGGATAATAGGCTTTTTGCACATTAGAAACGGCTTTTTATTCAGGTCAAAGTTAATCTTGCTGTAGTTAAAAATGGATTACCAGACATGGAGCCCTCCCCACTGCTGGCTGGGAGTCAGGGCTCATCTGGCAAAACCCTCACTTTTTTTATTTTTTCCCTTTTCTTTCCCCCCCCCCCCTCTTCCCGCTGTTCTCCTGGGTCCAGTCGCTAGCCGGGAGCAGCGACGTGCCAATGTCCATTAACATTTCCTTGAAAACCAATGTTAGCAGCTGCTCGGCGCGCGGCGTTGGGTTCCGAGGCAGGACGGGGCGGTAGCGGCGCTGGAGGCCGCCGGCGCGGCGCGCAGGATGCGCACGGCGCTGTCTGCGGCGGCTCGCGCGCCTCGCGGTGCCCCCGAGGCCGGGCAGAGGCCTGACCCTCTCGGAAACGCGGCCGTGTCTCCCCACACCGGATCACAAGCCGGTGCCTGTTGCCGTTGGAGCTCTCGGCTGGTTCTTGGTGTGGTCTGTGGAAGCTCAAACTGTGTCTGCCCTTGGAAACGCAAGGAAAAGGGGTGGAGGACACAAGAGCAGTACAGGGAGGCTTCAGTCTTACTTTTGGCCAGGTAATCCCTTCATGGTGATTGCTGTCGGTGCTTTTTCACGATGGTTTGGGCAGTTGAGCTACCCAATGCTGTGCTTAGGGTCCTGACAGGCCCAAGGCACCCGTGATGAGGAGTGAACCAGGTATTTACCCAGGCTATTTGTGTTGTTTCTGCAATACCCCTCGCAACTCCAGCCGGGCAGGACCCCAGGAGCTGCTGTGTTGGGGGGCTGGATGGCAGGGCCCAGAGAGTGGTGATCAGCGGTGCAGAGTCTAGTTGGAGGCCTGTGGCTAGTGGGGTCCCCCAGGGGTCAGTCCTTGGTCCAGTCCTGTTCAATTTATTCATCAATGACCTGGATGAAGGCACAGAGTGCTCCCTCAGCAAGTTTGCTGATGATACCAAACTGGGAGGAGTAGCCGATACCCCAGAGGGCTGTGCTGCCATCCAGAGGGACCTGGACAGACTGGACAACTGGGCGGTGAAAAACCTCATGCAATTCAACAAGGCCAAGTGCAAGGTCCTGCACCTGGGGAGGAATAACCCCAGACACCAGTACAGGCTGGGGACCGAGCTTGTGGAGAGCAGCTCTGCGGAGAAAGACCTGGGTGTCATGGTGGACGACAAGTTGACCATGAGGCAGCAGTGTGCCCTCGTGGCCAAGAAGGCCAATGGGATCCTGGGCTGCATTAAGAAGAGCATCTCTAGCAGGTCGAGGGAGGTGATCCTGCCCCTCTACTCAGCCCTGGTGAGGCCGCATCTGGAGTACTGTGTCCAGTTCTGGGCTCCACAGTACAAGAGGGATGTGGAGCTGCTGGAGAGAGTCCAGCGCAGGGCTACAAGGATGATCAGGGGCCTGGAACATCTGCCCTATGAGGAGAGGCTGAGGGAGCTGGGCCTGTTCAGCCTGGAGAAGAGAAGGCTGAGAGGGGATCTAATCAGTGTATATAAATACCTCAAGGGAGGGAGTGCAGAGGACGGGGATGGTCTCTTTTCAGTGGTGGCCACTGATAGGACTAGAGGAAATGGCCGGAAACTGAAACATCAAAAATTCCATAGGAACTTAAGGAAAAATTTCTTAACAGTGAGGGTGACAGAGCACTGGAACAGGCTGCCCAGAGAGGTTGTGGAGTCTCCTTCTCTGGAGATCTTCAAAACCCGTTTGGACGCAGTCCTGTGCCACGTGCTCTAGGTGACCCTGCGTGTGCAGGGGGTTGGACTAGATGATCTCTAGAGGTCCCTTCCAACCCTAAGCATTCTATGATTCTATTCTATGATTCTATGTGTTACCTGCAAGCAGCTTTGGGCCCAGCCTTGGAGCCTGGGACAGGTTGGCAGAACTGCTCTAATAAACAGAGTGGAGCAAACATTTCCCAGAATGAGGCATGGCTCAAGTGAGGCCGGGTGAATCCCCGCTTGCTGGTGGTCTATGTGCCTGATCATTGCTGGCCATTGAAAATAAAGTTTTTAAGGGCCTAAGAAAATTTTCAAACTGGCATGCAAATATTTTAAGTGCAGACGTTCAAGCGTGTTTTTAAAAACATGCTGCTCTTCTGCTAAATTTTTAGACACTTTTGAAGGTCTCATTGACTTTAATAAATAATTCCTGAAATTTTATTTAACTTATTTTTTCCTTTTTAACTAAAATTAGAATCTGTTACAAATGGTATGCTCATTTGACTTATTCTGAATCGCCTTTCAGCTACTCAAGGTAAATTTTATGTCACATATTTGGAACAACAGTTCCAGAGAACTGAAGAGTGAAGGCTGTTATCTTATTCCCAGGACAAAGGCATCTATTATTCATGCTGTAATGCCCAAACTGCAGAAATTGATAGATGGAACTTGTATAGTCAACTCCCAAGCAAACTAAAATATATTTTAAAAATAGACTTCCATTTGAGTGCTTAATTCAAAACCAGATGGATAACTATAAAATATTCTGTGTGATTATTTTTATTGTTGAGAATCAAACTACCTACATATATCTTCTCACTGAGACTAGAGGAGTCTTAATGCATGTATTTTTCCTTCTCTTTAGGTGATTTAAAAGCTGAAAAAGAGACCAGTAGATCAATAATTTAGTGTGACCAGATGAAAAGTGTCTTAACCTGTTGGTTCGATTGTAGGGTATTATGGAGTCTTACATACTGAACAACTGCATTTAGATTGTATAATCCATATTGAGAATAACTTCTAGTGGAAAGAAATTCGGCCGTGGTGAGAGAGATCAGCATTTATGTTTGCTGCTTGTATAATCTATAGAAAGATTTGGCTGGCACTAAAGAGTATTGCAGAATTATGCCTCGCACGGAGGAACTCCTCTTGTTGATGTTATGGCTACGATGTTAAGAGTTTTTCTTTCACATGATGATTTAGTTAAGAACCTAAAAACAACGTAATATTAAATCATGACTGTCGCCCATAAATTTATGGGAAAAATATGCCAAATCAGGCTGACTAAATACCCTGAAATATTCTCAGAGAATGACCTTATTAATGATTTAGAAGGAATCTAGAAAATGTCAGTGCTTTTACTGCAATAATATGCCAGGGAGAGTGTAATTAATTTACTATTTCTGGTGACCCTGAGAGAGAGCTAAACCTCTTGTCTCATATTGACCCCCGAGAGCTGGGCCCCTCCAGTAGCTCCTGTCACTTGTACCCTTGGCGCTCCTCTGGCCTCTGTGTGTGTGCGCGCGCGGTGCAATTTCTATCTCCACTTACTGCTTTGTTTGCAAGGGACACAGGTCGCTTCTGTGCGTATTTTATAGAGACCAACTGGTGACAGAGTTATTGCTCCACTCTGGATTTTTGCTGCTTTTGTCTCTGCAGTTGCGAAACGAAGGAATCATGGAATACTTGCATTATCTAAACACAAGTTTGTTGGAAAACACAAATCTTGTTTATATTAAACAGAGCGTTCATTCATAACTGACACTCCTTCATAACTGACACTCTGGTTCTTGCATTTAAGTTGTTTACCTCTGAAACCCTCTTGAAACTCTGACCCTAGAATTTGATTTATTAAAATTAAATTAAATAACAACAACAAAGAAGTGGGGAGGTTGCACTAATTTCCTCTTAGTTTTGCGTTACCCTGCTGATTTGTATTGTAATCCTCTTGCTGAAGAGCGCAACACTAAGACTGGCTCTCGCTGAGATTTCTGTAAACCTTCTGTTTGTTTATTTGAGTGCATGGTCTTAATTTAACCAATGATTTGTTATAGGTGATAGGTACTGTTGATTTCTTCAACCAGGGCCACTAAATAGATGGCAAAGGTGTCGTACAAGCCTCTATTGATTTATTTAGCATTGCTTTTAAGATGCTCTGTGTCAGCTTCAATTACAGCTATTAAATTCCTTTCTTTGTCTCCTATTCCTTTTATAATCTCCCTTCTCTCATCTGTAGAAAGCTTTTCTGTACGAAAACTTTGGTCTGGCCCAGAAGATGGAACTTGTAAAAAAATCATAGCATATACTGCATTTTCTCAGCATTAAGCTCGGAGATGAACATGACTGAAAATCAATGATGTGCTTGGCCTGCAGCCTCGTCATTTATTGATTTACATGTCGTTTGTCTCCATAGAAAATGCAATTATTGCTTAAATACAATACAGTATTTTGCTAATAGGATACAAATGTCACTACTGAGTAGAAAGGTCACACTTGCATGTAAATGACTGTCAACCCAATCTCACGCTTGTTGCTGCCATTATTTGAAGAGGTTGGTAAGAGGCGGGAACCCTCGTTTTATTTCTGCAAACACGAATGGGAGCTCAGCTCTTGATGTAAGTGGCATCAGTGGTTCCAATTCTCTGGTGGTGTTGTAGGTGTTCTGTGCTGCTTCAGTTCTGTCGAATGCAATCAGGGCAGATCACACGGATAATAGAGGATTTGCCCTACCTGATGCACAGCTGCGAGAGTAGTGGTGCTTGTGCAACGGTTCTGTTATTGCTGCATGTTTTAGGAGAAGCTGCTGTGGCCTCCTCAAGGTTATTCCATAAAGCCCACAGCTTAATTTAGCTGGCACAAATTCCCTGTGACCTGAGCAGTACGTAATGGCTAGAAATGAGCCTGCCCCTTTTAAACTCCTAAGTGGCCCAGATTTTTCAATTTCTGCTGCTTTCTCCAGCTGTGCTACCAACACAGTGATTAGGGACACAGGCTTAATCCCATGTTTCTTGGCCAAAGAAGCCAAGTGCTCATAGACAAGAGAAAGAGAGAAGAGTTTAAGTGTTTATATATCTTTGCCTGTCTCAGAGGAAAATAGATCTTTAAAGATGAGTCTCCTTAAACACACTCTAGAAAGCTATAGCAAGAAAATTATAATGAAACTTTATTTTTCTAGCTTGTTCTGAGCCTTTTGTGCTGATTGCTCTGTTGCAAGTTGATCCATCTCTTTGTAGTAGACACTACTACACTAACTACACCTATCTGCACTACTTAAGTTAGAGAAGAAACGGACCTGAAACAGCACAGTGAGAAATATCAAAAAGTAAAAAATTACTGATATGAAGTTTTGCTTTTCTTGGCAACTTAAGCACTACTGAGAATCCTTAAAAAGGTAGAAAAAAATGAGGAGAGGAAAAAAAGTAAGATTTTAAATCAGATTGTCAAATTTGCTTCAAGAGCTTAAATCCATATACTGTGTAGAGAAAGAGTCGTTTCTATTAGTTTTAATAACATTTTCCATGTTTATTTAAAGATTGAAGTGCTAGGTAAGCCAGGTAAGCTTTCTATAATTTATTACACTTCTGGGTTGCTTTTAGATACTATTTTTCTCCTTTGTCCTTAGCTAGCTGATTACTTTAAGAAGAAATACTACCAAGAACAAGTAGCCTCATAAATGACTGTACACTTCTAAGCTAGTCAACAATAAATAACTTCTAATGTAATGTTTCAATCAAGAAATGTATACATTTACATGTCAAATCTTTCACAGAATGCCACATATTTTTTAGTAAATATATATATGTGTATGTATTTTAAAACAAAAGAATGATCCAAATCCACTTGATAGTTTTGGAGTTCCTGCATAAGTTTTCTCTTCGTAAACAGTAGAGGGGTATTAATAATGGTGTATTTATTTTGGATTCCTCTCTCTGATATTGGAGCTAAGATGCTTTTGCCAGTACAGTAGACCTAAATTCTCACAAATGTTAACCTGCCTAATTAAACCTTCCTAACCTAATATTACTTTATAATGTCAAATCTTGCCATATAATGTGCTTGAGGGTCTATTTGTTGTACATGTGGGTCGAAGGTTAGAGATGGATATATTGAAAAGAACTAACGAGGGAGGTTGTTTTGCTCGTTAGCATCGCTAAGGCTGGCGGGCTGCAGAGGAACTTGTTGGCTGTGTGTGTGTGTGTGTATTTTGGGGATCTCACTATGGAAATAACGTGTCAACGTTTATCTGAAAATAATAAATATGTAAATTTATAAGCTGGTAAGTGATTAATTCAGTGTTCAGATAATTGCTGTGTTGTAACCAGCTTGGCCTTGAAGAGCAAGCTTCTCAGCATTCTGCCGTGTATTTTCATTTCATAGCATATATTAGTTAACCCAAACAGAAGGATTTCTCTGAAAACCTTATTTATTTATTATGTGTTCACAAATAACACACCAGATTTCAGTTAATTCAAATCAAGGATGAAGATGGCTAAAAGCCTGAAGTCAATAGCTTATTTTTCTCTCGGGGTGATATTATTCCAATGCCTGTGATTGTAATTTGAGGCAGCATTATACGCCACAACAGCAGTTTCAGGCCATCCGGGACTCTGTACTAAAACAAAACTCTTTGAATTTCCTTAAGAAGTGTTTGTGCAAGTCTGTATATATCCTCAAGCATTATTTTTTGTCCATCAGATGACCAAAGGATGCTCCTTCCCAGGCACGTCGCTGCATCCTGTAGCGAGCTGTGTTTCTGAACGGAATCCAGCTGCTAAGGAAGGTGATTCTAGGAGAGGAGAACCTCTCTGTCCTTGCCATGGGTATTGCAGTGCCTGTCCTACTGCCAGCCTAACCTTGCTGAAGACAATAAAGAAAAAGAAAAGGGTATTTGGCTTAATAAACACAGTAGTCTCCAAGTGAGAGTTAGGAAGCTTTTCCTGCCTCTGTCTAAAAAGGCAAGGGCAGCACTGTTGGTGTGTTTGGTAGTGAAGGGCTGGAGCGCATATGTCATTCATGACTGGTAGTTAGAGGCTGTTAAAGCAGATCATAAATTCAGATGGCTGCAGTGATCATAACTCTTGTTCTCCTGTGGATGGAGTTTTGCATTAATTGGTGGAATGGATTTCAAGGAATTCATGCCCCTGAATAAGGATAGAATCAGCTGAGTAAATTAAGGAAATGAGGGAGAGCATGAGAGAGGGGAGGGTTTTGCCTCCCATTTCCAATCCCCAAAGCCCTCACACAATCTCAGGAATTCTGTCAGCATGAACAATTGCAGCTTGACTCGGCTCTGGGGTGGGGCTGAGAAGAAAAGGTCTCCTTGGCTGATAGCAGAAGTCAACTGTGTGACTGGGGGATTTGGCCAATGCCCCAAGCGCATAAGCAGCTCTCAGCGTGCGTGTTGAAAAGGAATCCACACATTGCTCCTAATTTATCTTCTGTTAGAATAAAAAGCCATAATGATATCCTCTAAAATATTCATAATTCCATTGATTGTACAGACAAACTTAGAAAAATATATTGTGCTATTGCTGAGATATTTCCTCCTCAAATGACATAATTGTCTTTTTCTTTTAGTAAGGTACTAGATTTAAAATAAAATGGAAAACGGAATTCACCTCTTAAGGATCTTTATATTTGCTCAAAATTGCACATCCGTTGCTGTCTTTTTATGAATTGCTGGTGAAATTTTAAACAAAAACAGGCTGGAGAGGTGTAGGGAGGAAAGCCAGGCAACCTTGAGCAGTGCAACTTGTAGCACCCCCGAAGGGTCCCTTGTACCTGTTTCCCTGCTGTTACCAGGTCCAGCTGTAGCCACATGGAACCCCCAGCACATTATGGCCTGGTGGTGTCATCTAGGTTATCTTGTGATCTGTTTTTAAGTCCTGTTTTTAACATAACAGAAACATTTTGAGCACTGCAAGGAACAGCCCATTCAGTCCTGCAGGCTTGATGTGATAGATGAGAACCTCACAGAATACTGTGGATAGGTCAGGAGCAGAAAAGATTTGGGCTTCACTTCAGCGCTGTTTTTTCCTCTCCAGTTTTTCAGCTAGTTAAAGATTGTGTTTCCTAGTGTCCCTCATTTTCCTTATCAGTTGCCCTGTTGTTAGGAACCCGCTACCAAAGTGACAAGTGGGAGAGAAAAAGCCAACGATGAAGAGGGCAGCGAAGCAGGTGCTGGTGGCTAGAGCAGAAATCTTGGCCGTGGGGCAGGAGGTCGGTGCCAGTGACAAATGGCCAATAGATGACAGTCATCCAGTCAATGACGTTAACAAAGTTGTTTTACAGCACTGTGCATCTGCAGTCACAGCTAACATCGCATCATAAACATGACAGTCTGTGATGGAGATGATGACAGAACAATTAGCAAATTAAGTTATGTCATTTTTAACTGACAACATCAAATGCGCTTGGTCTTTTCTTCCTTCGCTTTCTGATGGTCACTGGAGGTATTTGGTCTGCATGAATGAGGAGTGCTCCTGTTAAAAGGAAGTTAGTGCTGTAAAATAGTAATTAGCACTTGCAGTTCAAGGGATGAACCCCTAATTTTTCTTTCTTGTTGTTGTCAGTTAAATGTATGGAGTTATTGGCACTTCTTTCTGAAAGCAGCCTGGGAAGGGGCACTTGTGAGAGGCCTGGAAGGAGGCAGTGCCACATCCTTCCCTTACCAAATGCTGAGAATGACCACAGACCCACGGGAGCAGGAGGTTTGAGTGTGTATGCACCTAGGGACGTGAGAGGAATGTATCAGAAAGGTTTCCTTTCCCCCCTGCTCCATGATAACTCACAATAGTGGTTTATGAGTAGTGGTTATTGCTACTCTGGGCAGTGGCAAACTCTGGGAGAAAGGGTTGTTACCTTCAGGTGGTCATTGCTCAGCATGAGGTTCTGCTGACCCTAATGCTCCTTTACCACTTTTTCAGCAGAGGTGTCTGCTGCAGTCCAAAGCATGGAATTACCGTGGGGTCAAAGTGGGATAGCAGTGAGAAGGATCAAGTCACTTAGGCAAGGCACTTAGTTTGGTTCTAGCCAAGTATAGACATTTTTCTATCTCTTGGAACTCTGTATGAGTCCATGAGTGATAATTTAGTTCTTGCTTTAAAAATTGCTAGCCCACTACTTCGTACAGATTTAATATATATGAGATGTATATCAAGGAAAAAAATGTATTAGACAAGTACAACTCTCCAATTTCTCAACACTTAACATAAATAATTGCTGCACTATGAAGATTTAAATGGGAATTGCCACTTTTATAATTAATTCTTTTTTGTTTCATCCTCCTTACTAATTGAAAATGGGCTTGCAGTACAGAATGCTTTGAAATTGTGTGAAAAGATAGAATTGGAAATGAACTTAATGAACTACAAACTGTCCAAATCAATCAGCGTTTCACAGCTCCTTTGTAATGTGCAGAGTTCATAATTTAGTTGGGATTTGCTATAATACATATGCCATAATTGCAAGTAATCATGCTAAGAGTGTGCAAAATTTAGTGTTGTGCTCTGAAGCTCTATTGGGATGAAATGTCTATGGTTTCACACAGCTAAATGGAAGCTCTATTGGGATGAAATGTCTATGGTTTCACACAGCTAAATGGATTGGGGGCATAGGGGTGTATTTTTCCATTAACCAAACAGAGGATTTCTATAAAATAGGGCATTTCTCCAAGTCTGGCAGGGCTTTCAGATGTTAATAGGTAGAGAATAAGAATCTTTGAGTTCAGTGTCCAAGCGATCTGGCTTTTCCACTGATTGTGTTTCCTGATTCTAGTGGAATGAAAACCAGGATTTTATATAAGATCAGGGAAAGTATATTCCATGCAAAAATGTGGTGCAGAATTCATGTAGGGTTCCTGAGTTTTTTGCACAGTAAAGTATCTGTGGAATCTAGGCCGTTGAAAAAACCCTGTGTGTTATTTACTACTGGGGAGGAAATTTCTTGCTTTTGAGGTTTTTCTTCTCTCCCCAGATGGGCACAGTCTCAAGGTGGGGTTCAGAAGGGATCCGGTGGGTCTGAGTTCTGGCTAAGTGGCTGTTCATGTTCGAGGACCCACAGCAAGCAGGGTCACAGGCAGTGGTCTGTATGGTCGTCAGGAAGTCTGCATCCTTCTATATGAAGGAGCCCTACTGGATCCTCAGTAATCTAATTATGCTCTTCAGGCCTGTATTCCCATCCTGAACTCAATTTATCTCCTAATAAATTCTCAGAAATAATTCTCCATTATTGCAGATCAGATCCTCGGTGCATTTATATGTCTTTGCAAGAGTAACACTTTTCCTGGCCTTCTGTGATGTTATGGTCACAGATCCGATAGCCCTTCACACAGGCAGGGCACCGCAGGGCTCTGCATTTCCTCCTTGTGAGCCCTTAGTTGATGCTGCCTGCAGGGTCCTGCTGCTCGCGTTGCCTGCGCCCTCGGGAATGCTGCGCTTCCTCGTGCATTTCCCTCTTGCACAGGTTATTTACTTCATTATCATGGTGGCCAAGTCCAGCTTTTTTTATCAAAACTTTCTTGATCTGAGCACATTTTCTGCCTGACAATTCCTCTCCTCATCGCCCCTTTCTACATTTTGGTCAACATCTCTTTCCTTCCCCCGCCCCCAGCTTTAGATCTCTGCTATCCGTTACACACAGGTCTTGAATTATGGATTCTTGAAGCTTTCCAAAACTATTTGGCTGATAGAAAAGTCTCAGAACTTTTATGCTTTACAAGTTTTGCTCTATTTGGATTTCTCATATGGAACATAGATCTTTCAGAAGTTTCATCCCTCCACAGAGTGCAATATCAGATCTCTGTAATGCAGCTTTATAACTGCCTTGTTTTCTCACTCACTTACACAGCATTAAATAAATCTAGTTTTTCAGGCTGAGTAATATATATATTAAAAAAAAAAAAGTAACCATCTTAACTGTCTTTTGCTTATAATTCTCACTTGTAGCTCTTGCTTTCTCCATGAATAGACCAAATTCTTCCCTGGCCCTTTTTTAGCGATCAGCCTAATGAACGAACATTTTAATTGCAGTGACATGGGAAATATCTTCAATTTTGCTGCCACTGTTGTTTCCTTTTACTTCTGTATTTCAAGCAATGCCAAATTCTCCCCTTTAATGGGCAGTATTTTATGGTGGGAGTTAAGGGAAGTCTCTGTTAAGAGTTTTACCTGGACTTTTAGTATTGTGAAAAGAAAGCTGAAATAATCAATATCGTATCATGGAACTTTAGAAATGTGAGGGCTTTGCGTCTGACCTGGTAACAAAATTTGCTTGATCCTGAGGGCTCTGGGGGCCTTTGCTGAGGGGCTAGAGGTCCTTTCGCTCTGGAGAAGACGTGTTAACTGTGAAGGAGCTGTCAGGAGAACAGCTACCTGGGGGCACTGGAGCAGTGCGACTCGCTCAGTTGTGACCTTGCATGTGGCTGTTTCTTTTATCCCTGTCACTCTGATGGGAGTATCTCATTTCTGTCTTTCAGCGTTGAATAGTGTATATATTTCAGTCGTACTCTTTTCTGATATTATCTCCTCATATCATCCCATAGGTGTTGCATCTACCTGGGCAATGCAGTTGATGAAAATGTTAAATAAGACTGTAGATTTTGTGGGATTCCAGTGTGGCTTCTTGGAGATCTATCCATTTGTCAGAGATAGACCACTTGCTTTATCTACAGTTCTCAGTCAATCCTAATTATCAGTCTTCTATTCAAATGTTGTAGTGAAGTTCAGATGGGACCACTAACATAGCTTCTTAAAAGTCACTGTCGAAATGGGATTGCAGCCACTGCACAGACTGTGTTGAGTATTGCTAGCATTTTTCTGTCTCGTGTTTTGCAATCTGTATGGCTATACGTTTTTTATCTCACTTGCTTTGCTTTCAAGACATGTGCCCATTCCAACAGGTCTGGTGAAGGTTGTGTTGTTATCTATAGGTGCAGCATTTGCTGGTCTCTAGCTGTTGTCAGGCTTCATTTACTAGATTTATGATGTAACTGTTTCCAGGATCAGGAGCATGACATGCTGCCTGCCTCACAGCTCTCGGGTGGAGGTTAGCTTTCCTGCGGACACAGGTGTGCTGGAATCCTGGACTTCTGTTGCTGCTTCTTGTTGTATCTGGAATGTGCTAGAAGTGCAATGAGTTATCTCAGTTCTGTGTGATTATGGCTGCTATATGTATTCCCATACGTTTCCTCAAAGGAGGCAGAAAATATGTTGGTTTCAGGGCCCTGCTATTGCCCATTTTGTATGCATGGTTCCTCAGCCCCTAGAGCAGTAATGTCAGCAGCACTGACAGTGCTAGTCAGCCTGAGGATTGAAGTTCTCCTCTCGTGGTTTGTGAAGATGCACGGATGGAGCAGGGGATTAGGCAAGCAGTGAGCGACCCTCCTGGCAGCAGCAGAGCCTGGAGCCGGGCCGGTCCCGCCAGGCAGCGTCGGTCCCACCAGCTACCGTTGCCTTGAGCTGCTTCTGCAAAACACAGAGCTGTCGTGTGGCGCGGACCTGCTCCATGCATGAACCTTGCAAATTCGCAACACTAGAAAGCAGTGACAGCAGTCCAGAATCCCAGAGAAAAAGAAACATGATTCACTATTATGTCACATCTTGGCCCCACATGTAGCTGTATGCTTGCAGTCAGCTTCTTATACCTGGGCTGCTTCATGTATTGTAGGATTACATGAGATGTGTTAAACGGACACTGTGATGATTATTGTGCTCCTTTTGTGAAATTGCTAGGGTCAGAGGACTGCTAATCTAATCAAAGAGCTTTTGGTGGTGTTTTTTTTATTTTATTTTATTTTATTTTTTGCCTGTTAGGTGATGGTGGTGGTGGTGGTTGATTTTTCCTGGTTCATTTCTTTTTTCTTTGTTTCTTTTTGACAGTTTAAAGTATTCTGAAGTGCTCTATCCTTGTTAATTGGGGAATAGAGGGTGCCATTTCATTGACTTGTGCAGATGGCAGCTCCTCCTCAGTACTGCAGCAAAGCCCTTGGCAATAGCAGGGCCTCTTGATCGTGCTGCGTTCGGTGAACTACCCAAAAACAGAGCTCTGGACTTAGTGGCTAGCAATCCACTGACTTGAGTTAGGAGTGGATGTGCTGTGTGAAACAATAGTTTAAGCAAACAAAAGGTATGCACTACAACAACAACAAAAAAAGCCGCTTGCAAGGCGAAAGCAAAACTTCTTGCCCCTTGCCCTTCAGCACAGCATATTGAGGCACAGAATGATTATTGTGGTTTTTTTGTCCTTCTATTTTAGCTTCACTAACTTGTGTGAATGTCTAAATTCGGAGGTTGGTTTCTTTAGCATCCCTCTACACTTAGTATCCATATAGAAGCTCAGCTGGTGCTCTTCAAGGAGAGCTTTTTCTGAAAATTACTGTCTGGAGGTGTTTCCCTCTCTGTCCGTCTCTCACTCTTGTACACGTTTATTTACTGTGGGAAAACTCTGTCTTAGTTAAAGCAGGTGCTGTTAAAATCCAGTGCTGGTAATTAGGTGTTTAGGTTTCTTTTGTTCTGCTACCAAATAGCCCCTTCCCGTAGTGGGCTGCTGTTTCTCTAGGCAGTTCTCTAGGTTGTAAGCTGAAGCAGTTTCCATGTCCTCAGTGAAGAAGGCAGAGCAGCAGAAGGGAGGCCTCTGGCATGACAGTGCCATGTGAAGGGCCCTCAGACGGCATAGGTCCTGTCAGCAGAGGTGGATAGGTAGCTGCTGATGTGAAGAGTGAAGCTTGTCCTACCAGCGTGAAACCCCTGCTGTGTGACACAACGTCCCCTGTCAGGGGTGGGAAAGGACTGGCGTGAGGGGTAAGAAGCCAACGAGGTAAGGCCTGGCGGATTAATAGTTAGAGATGTCGCTGCCACCTTCTAACAAGAAGTGCCAGAAACCAGACGTGGATGATCTGGTCAATCACTTCATTTATTTTTATAGCAACAGCCCTCATTCAAGGAAAAAGCAGGAATTAGCTGCTCTGTCCTCTCTGCCTTCTCCCACCCAGAGTCACCTGTGTAGTACTACAGATGATTTAGCACTTGATGCCTGAGTTTCTTTTGAAAAACGTGGTTATTCATCCAGTGACAAAATTGAGGTGTATATGGTGAATGGAATGGTCAATGAGCAAGGAAAAATGGCTAACAGCTGTGTTCCCTTCTGGCCTTTAGCAAGGACTAATCACATCCTAGAAAAGAGAAAGATCTGCCATAACTTCAAATTGGAGCACTGTAGGGAAAACCCATTTTCTTCATGGGAAGTTTTTCTCCAAAATATTAGTGATTGTGACAGGATTCTGGGGGTTAAATTTTGGCTCATCTTCTTCAGCATCTGCAGTTTTCCCTAGGGCTGTTGCAGAACAGATCCCTTGTAAGTCCTCCCAAAATATCTGTCCAACTTCTTAGTTATTCCATGGCTTGACCAGAGCAGACAGTGACAGCTCACCAAGACGTGCGCCTCACGTTTTTCTTTCTTATAAAAGTTATTTCTAATAACATATGGTGAGAAGGTTTTTGATGGTGGGGGAGCTGGTGACTGCCGCATTTTTCAAGAAGGGACATTAAGCCAGGCATTACTAGACAGCAGCTAGAGCGTTTTTTTGCCAGTGACAGTTCTTGGCAGTGCTTGCATTGCTCTGGGCACTGGGACCTGGCCTTGAAAATGCCCAGTTGAACGTGCTGGCTTCTAGTGATTCAATACTGAGCACTTGTCGTTGTCCAGCCAAAATCATGATGCTTGGAGTGTAGATGTTCACCAAAATGTGCTCGTGCCTTCTTGCCAGTTAGCCGTATGTCAGGAGCATATCCACAGCTTGGCCCAGCAGGGTTTAGCTGGCAGGATGAAGCCAGCAAGAACTGGAGAGTCTGTCTGGAGCAGTATGCAAGGAAAACGAGAAGTTAAATATGCAGTAAGAATGACATGAAGTGCTGTCCAGGGAGTGGAGGTCAGAAGAGCTGGAAGGCACAGACAGGGAACGGTGGGACTGCCAGAGACCTGGCTGCGCTCAAGGTGTGTAATTCCTGGTGATGTAGCGATGTCGCTGCAAGCTGTCTGGGCAGAGAGGCCAGGGATGGCTGCATGGACACGAGGCTGGGCCCGAGCCCGGCCTGCGGCTCCGAGAGGCTGCATGGGAGGCAAGAACTGGGGACTGGGGGATGTTGGGTTGAGTGGCACTCACTGTGGTGCGGGCAGCAAGCTGCTGTTGGAACCTGCCAGCTGTCCTCACACATTGCTGCCATCACAAACACAGAAACCAGGCTCTGCCCCTGATACCAATAAGCCTGAAAAGCATCCATTTTGGACATATTTGTGTCATATAGGAGTAGATCCTATTTCACTGCAGCTCTGAACCAAGTACTTTACTTTTTTTTGTAATAATACTACTTTTTGAGTAGTATCATTTAAATATTTGAGTATATTATTTTAAATAGCAGTAGTTAGAATGTTTAATTTGCGTGAATAAGTGGAATAAAAACACAGACTAAATGAAAGAATGTTTCTTTACACGTTAATAGTACAGGAAGGACTTTGGAGTGGCAAAATTACTCCCACAAAACCAAGACATACATGGTACATAATTTCAGGTAAATTTACTTTTGCAGCCCACAGATTTCATAATAGCGTCAGAATAGGAGAGGTATTGCAGGGTACTCTGGGAAGAGTGGTACTAAATGTTTTATACCGTTGAAGGAAAAGATTCAACAGAAGGAGAGCGTGTTAGAGTTGGTTGGAATCATCAATTGACAGGAGATCTGGAAAGTATTTAAGCAACGGTGGAGTGTAATTATTAATTTCAGCACAACATAAATGTTAGATACAAACATGTTAGTCAATGTACCCAGAGAAAGTGGGAGGGGAACCTAACAACTTGTGTTTAAAAACAGGTATGAGGATAAACAGAAAGCACTTAGTTTAAAGGATGTAGCAGATGAGGAAAATGAGTAGTTTAAAACAGAAACCAAGAGAAAATTGTCATCAGGTGACTGCACAGCTCTACTAAAGCATTTTCAAGTATTTAAGGAACAGACAAACATCATAAACAGCAGACAAAAATGTGGAGATGGTGAACAGTGATTTTACATGTTTCTTAAAGTACTAATGAAGTGTGTGACACTGGCCTCATTCAGAAGATTGTACATATGAAAAGAGATGAGATATTCAGGTAGAAGACTTAATATGCAAAAAAATATAATGCTTCATAAATTATTTGTTGGTGATTTGTGTCATGAAGAGATTTACTGCTATAAAGGAAAAGAATTGTAGAATTGTGGGTTGTCAACATGTGTTGTTAAGCTGTGACTAATCTAGATAGAATTAGTCTTTTATGTGTTAGTACTGCAGGGTGATGCCTTCAATTTTTTAACAAAACACACTGCTCTGGAGGTGTTGGATTGGCAATCCTTAGTAGTTAAAATATTTCTGTGTAAGATTAATAGAACCTAGGTTGTGTCCGTAGAAGAGTTGGGTTTGGAAGGCGTCTCTGGAGATGATTCAGTCCAAACCCTCTCCTCAAGCAGAGAGGCACCTCGAGCAGGTTGTCTAGGACTGTGTCCAGTCACATTTTTAAGTCTTCAGGGAAGGAACCTCCACAACTCCTCTGACCAATCATGATGGTCTTAACTTCCCTCTACTTCACCTTGGTGATGCTGGGGTAGTGGTAAGAGGTGTTGCAGGTGCTGTACAAAGAGCAAGAGATGGAAGGCACATCTCTGGTCCAAAACATGTACTGTCCATGTGGGCAATACAGATGAAAGGAATGAGATTTAATGATAGAGTATCTTGCTTTGGGTTAAACAGCTACGTTTTTATCTTGTGTTAAAAGTGTAAATGCTTATTGGCAACGTGAAAGGAACAAGCCCTCGTTCAAAGACCGATGACTAATTAAGAGGTGTGTAGAGTTGCCAAGTGCCTTGCTGCGAGAAAATCCAGCTCATGGATTCTACCGTCAACCTGTTTTCCATGAACATGGACTGTGTTTTCCAGAGGAGCCACGTTTTATTTAAGAAGGAATAGTGTGTTTGTTATAAGCTATTTATTTGATTCTGAGACAATTAGTGCCACAATCAAAGACTGGGTCTAGTGTAAATTACTCATATTTCCCACAACAACCTGGAAACTAGCTGGGGAACCCAGAAGGAAAACAGCCTTGTCACTGTAATTTTAGGGAATTAATATCTTGCATCTTAAATAAAACTGATAATTACTATACAGACCTCAGAGAGAACCAGTAATTAGCCAGAAGTTAGCAATCACTTCACAGGGATGAGTTGCCTTAAAACTGTTGCTGAGAGGCTGCTGCTGGGGATTTGGTCTCCCTCCCAGTAGATATTTTGGTCCCTAGCTGGGTAGCTAACATTACTTAAACAAGCAGACCCGAAGCCTTTATTAACTATGGAGAATTTCCCAAATGATGCAAGTGGTTTGCATGTGTGACATGGCAGCACGTGTGCGTGAATTTCTGTCCTCCTGAAGAGCCTTGAGGTGAAGAAAGTCTCTCAGTCACTTCCAGGCCACCTACAATCCTGAGGGCTAGGATCTTCCAAGGAAGTGCTGTGGTGTGAGCTGCAAGGTGGTGCTATCAGGAAAGGGATTTCGTATGTTAACACATGGTAAGAAAACAGGCTCATGTCCCCGAATTTCATATTAAATTTCTCAGGTACCTTACTGTCTTCTCTTTCAGAAGACCCTTATACATGTAACTAAATCCCATAAAAACTTTGACAAAAAGCTTGTCTCAATAATTGCTAAGCATTCAGCAACTGATTTCAACAAGAAGGCTGTTTGTTATGGTCATTCTTAATTTGGTTTAGTTTCTTTTTAGGAAATTCCTCAGTCTTGAAGAAAATTACTTCAGCCAAATGGGTGTTTCATTGGCCAGTGTTCATCTCCTATCATGTCTTGAAAGCTTGAGCACTGTAGACATTACAGTGCATTAATATGTCATGAAATGAAGTTGTGCCAGTAGATCTAAGACCACAGTTCTCTTGTGCATGCAGACTGTGGACTAGTTTAAATGATCATGGTGATATTTAGCATTATAGACATCCATGCCTTACAAGGGGAAGACATTAATTTCATGTTGGTAACACCACTTGTCATTTTTTGGGAGTACGTTTAAGGCTTCATAGGAAAAGGGGCCTTTTATCTTTTTGCTTTTGCTCTTCTTCTGTTCAAACTCAATTAGACTAGGTAGGCCATTTTTGTATTTTTTAATTATAAAAATTTCAAATACAATCTTATTGGTCAGATTAAGCGAGTTTTCTAGTTTCCTAACCAGAAACTAGTGAAAGTTAACTGTGAGAGATTTTTAGATAGGAATCAAAACAGGATCAAATATTGGCTCTGCTCTCTTCCATTACAGGGCAAAGCTGATCTAGTCTACAGTGAAGCCTAGATTTTGCCCACGAGAAAGTAAGAATGGAGTTGGTACAGGTAGCCAAATACCTCATATTTATGAAACACACGGGCTAAAATAAAAATGGAAAGATAGGGCAGTACAAAAATGCAGTGCAGGCCCTGGAAAAGCAGCAGTGATTCTGAGGAGATGCTGTGCGGTGCGCATACGGTGCGGCCATGTGGCCCAGCCTGCTTGTGCTGAGCAAGCTGTAGGAAGAAGCTGTAACTCCCTGCTAAAATGTACTGCCAGTATTGCAGGTTCTGAGGATGGAGGCGGCTGAGATTGAGTGGTTAGGAAGTCTTTTGTCTCTGATTTTGGACCTTCTTTGTGGCTCAGCAGCAAGTGGTGGTGGAACTAGACCCTATGTAGCAGAGAAGCCAATTATTTGGTGGAATAAATATTACAGAAAGGGTGAGTCTGCACAGTTTTTTTGTGAGCACCTGACTTTATCACGAGTGGATTGGGCCAGACGACTAGGGAATGTCAGAAGGAGGTGGTGCTACCTCATGGTCGCTGGGCCAGCAGTGGGGCTAGCGCGGAATTAAACTTCCCTTCAGTGCTGCTGTTTTCTTGTGTGGCAATTCTTAGGACTGAAAGGACAGAATGCCGGAATTTCTGCCAGATGTATATGTCAACATGGTAGAAATGTGTGTCTTGTGTATGCCCAATCAAAATTAATTTTCAGCGGTTCCTTCTGAACAGGCTCCCTAGTACGCAAAGACAGGTTTTCCTAGCAGCTTTCTGACAGAAGCTGGCAATGCAGTAGTTAGCTATAGCACGTGGTTTTTACATCTCGTCCTGCAATAAATGAAAAGCACTTATGAATCCCCCACTCCAGTAGGCGATATTGTATAAGTGTGAAAAGCAGCTTATTGTAAGACTGGGATAAGAGTAGCTCTTAAAATGACAGTAAGATTTGCCTTTGAAATCTTCAGTTAGGAAAATAGAGCTAGCACCTGTTCCATGTGTGTGTTTGAATATCAGCAGAGTATTGTCCATGGTCAACAAGTTCCTTCCTAATAAAAACCCAGTAGTTGCTCTGGAAAAAACATAAATGGAGTATGGCTTAGTCTTGAAAGAGTTTCAGTAGATATTCAATTAAGATGGCTTTGGTAAAATCAGTTTCTTGTTAGATTCCAATATATTATTCAAAATAGTCTTATTTTAAGAGTTTCCAGAATTTTTAACGCTTCAGATATTTTGGAAGAGGGTGTTTTAAAATTTGGTGTTACAGATTATGCGAGTTTATTTTTCCTTTCCGCTTCCCTGATGCGAGATGTTAATATGAAACTGTAAATCTGAATGGCTGCCCCAGTGTAGCTCAGAATACAGCAGGCTTGTAACAATTTCATTATGAAAATATTACCCAGATTTTTGCATGCTTGTATTCTTCCTTAGTAGTTTGCCTAAAAATGAGCTAAATTTTAAGAAGCTTTGATGAGCCCAAATAGACCTTCTTCGTTAGCTGTGAAGGGAAGTATTGCTTTAAAAGCAACCAACTTTAGTATTTACCAGTCAGCTCCTTCTACAGGGTTGGCCTTAGCACTAATGAGGTGGTGGTTGTTCAGACAGAATCAATTGAAATGAGAATTTGTACTTGGAACAAAATATGTGGGGGAGGAATCCAAGGATGGAGTTGTCCTTTATAGTACGAAGAAGCTTGTTTACCTGACTAGTTCTTTTTAGCGACCTTACATACTTGTAGTCCAGAAGTGTGTGTGTGTGTATTTTTTTTTTAAGAAGTGAATTATTGACCTTCTGAAAATATCCACATTCTTATGAATCAAGAATCAATATTTATGCTAAAAGCCTCTTTTGGTTGATCACATGCCGAGCTCTTTGATTAAAATAATAAAATTATGATGTTACGCCATTTAAAGTTCTAAACTCAGACAAGGGCTGTGAGAGAGTCTTGGGCATCACCACTTAAAAACCACCTGGGCCCGGAGAGGAGGCTGCTGGTGACTGGGAGGGTGGGTATAACACAGATGTGTATGTGGTCACTGTGGCTCATAGATATCTTCAATATGTACTGGTTTTAACTGTACAAATTTCATAAATATTATATATTTGTCTGTTATGGGGAGCCCAGAACTGATGGACATATAAATTGTGCAAGTAAATGAAAATACAGAGAACTACTGAATTCTCTATGAGAATATTTCTGTATTCTGTATTGTAAACTCATATGTCCTCTGAGTGTGACAGGGATGTTAAACTCTTGTTTCAAATTCTAGATCATGCTGGTTGTGGCTGTTTCTAATCTCATATTCTCCTTTAAATTATAGATTGCCCAAGTGGCATTGACTAAGCCAAGGGAATTTTTGGAATGTATTTAATATGATTTTATTAGCTTTACTGCAGGCTCAGGATATGATTTGGTGTATTGGAGACATATCTGTACTCGATGATACCTCCCTTAGGATTCATTCTCTTTTAATGATCAGCGAGAGATGGTAGCAGTGGATGTGATGTACGTTATAGCGTGGTTGTTGAGTTTACGCAGTTAAAAAGTATGTGTCATTGTTATTTACTCTATTTATATTACGAATGTGCTCAGATGCCCTGGCCCCATTGCACTAGGCAATGTAGAGATAGATAATATATATAGATAATACATGCTTTAGGTGGTTTTCCAGAGAAAAAGTGTCAAAGAGCAACTTTGGAAAAGTTTGAGTCAGATTCCTTCTGCTTCCTCAGCTATGTTTGACATTTGGGGGCAAGGTAGGGAACAAGCGATTGTGTTGAGCCATTTCAGTGGTTTTTGGCACATGAAGAATTGTAAGGTTGCTGGGCTGCTTCTGGGTTTGTCTTCATGGTGACATTTTAATTTTTGGTACAGAAGGGATATACTAAATTCACCGAATCAAGACTCAGAATAAAGACCACATGATGAGGGAGCAGTGTGTAGGACAGAGTGAACCTGAGCTCTGCAGTTCTGTTTTGTTTAATAGTAAGTTTAGATTTGAATGTCAGTAT
This sequence comes from Tinamus guttatus, assembly GCF_059628265.1. Lineage (NCBI taxonomy): Eukaryota > Metazoa > Chordata > Aves > Tinamiformes > Tinamidae > Tinamus > Tinamus guttatus. The sequence goes on from NW_028288689.1 coordinate 3,374,136, forward strand.
TGGAAGTCTGGCTTACTACAACATTTTATCAGTAGTTCTTATTTGGTTCAGCAAGTATTAATCAGTCATTTAGCAAATTTTAAGTCAGGTATGTTTGTTTAAGCATATATTTAGGAGTTTCTGATGACTTCATTTTACTTCTGTTGGAGGAAATTACCAAGAAGGACTTTCCATAACGAGAATGCTGATCTTCAAGTGCATACATGACTCTTATAACAATAGAACTGTCCATCAACAGTCATAATGAGAAACCCTGCACGGCAAATACTTATTAAAGCATCTTCACTTTGTTTGAATAGCAAAATGAGCCATCTTCTTTAAACAGAGTGAAGGTAGTTCAATAAATGAACAGATACATCAGAAGAATATGAATGAATTAGTGTAGCGGTTAGTTCTAAAAACTATGGGGTGGAATAGCATTTTATGCACTAGACAGGGTAATTATGTCTAAATGCATAGGCTTTGTCTACCTGGGTAATTTTTTTTTTTAATGTCTTGATAAGTAATGATCCAAATCCATCAGCTGTTCTACTTCATCCAGCTCTATCCCTGAATACAGATCATCTTCATCAACTGTAATAAATAAAACTCATGTAAGACAGAGTTTCATTACAGTAATTTTGATGTTCCCAGTTTTGTGCTTCTTCATTCAATTGACAATGCTTATAAGGAAAAATTAGCTTGCAATGAACCGAGTGTATGTCATACTGTATTGAGAATATCCCTTCAATCATACTTAGTGTTGGAGCAGAAGGCATTTATGGTGCCGGGTTCCTCTCTGCGTTGTAGCCATTCAAGCCCATCAAAAATATCAGCTAAGAAAAAATCATATTAATGAAGAGTATGATGGAGCAACTGTTATGAATTCTACATGAAAAGAGTAAAAACTCAGTGGAACAAGAGAGGATTGGACGTCCAAATGTTTGTACAAACTGTGGCTCAAAAGCAAAGCTTGCTAAGAGGCCCCATCCAGAAGAGTTCCAAGTGCTGTCAGCCACGTCCTCTCCTGTCTCAGTGAAGGTATGCTCTGTCGTGGAGACACAAAAAGAACTGCTCAATCACTGTAGTCCTTCTAGCATTTGCAATGAGAAATAATCTCATCATGAGACATACTAAAACTCGGCTTTTCAATAGGTCTCTTTTGTAGATATTTTCCGAGTTTTTCTTATTTAAAGGTTTACTACCTGTTTGTCGCAATTTCCTGATAGATTTCTAATAATCATCCTATTATCTAATTACAAGTAATCTGAAACAAAATCTTTGTTTCCTCTGCTGTAGGAATTACTACAATTTTCTCTTCAGATATCATGCTCTTTTTGCCCATTTTGTACATAATCAAATGGGGTACCTGAAATTCTTGACTCACTGCATGAGATCTTAGTTAAACACTCCAGACCTAAAATACAGTTAGAAAAGCAGAGTTTAGAAAGCGTACCCGTTCTTTGGTATAGGTTACTACTCTTCAGAGTATTGTGTAGAGCCCTAGAGAGATGATAATCTGACTTAATAGAAAAAAGTAATAATCTCCCTGGCATATGAAAGACACAAAAATGAAGTTAGTTTCCCAACTGGGGAGGGATGAAGTCTTAGATTTTTTTCACTGTTACTGGTTAAAACTATAGTCTGCCTGTAGTTTTACAGGTTAAAACCATAGCCTGTTTTGCCGTTGCAGTGATAGAAGGACAAGTGTCCCGGTAGTGTTGGACCATCCTCCCAGGTGGCACTCAGCAATCTGCCTATGGTCTCTGACATAGTTATGCCCTCATCTTGACAGCAACCCTATGAGCTTTCCAAAAGTGACAAACTGACCTCTCCCATGGCTGGTGACAGAGTTTGGTGGCTTGTGCCACAGCTGTAGACATCTAGTATGTCTGTGCATTTCAACAGTTTCTGTGTTGCTCTTCGTAGCTCCCGAGCATGTTGTTTTGTTAGGCTTGCCTGCGCCTCTGGTTCCCCTTTGTCACGGGTGTAAAGACAGATCATCTGCACAGTTTAAATAGTGTTCTGCATCTTGTAATACATGGGTGGAGGAAATGGGGAGAAAAGCAAGTCTGATTGTTCTGCAGCTGTAGCTACAGAAGGAAGCTGGCTGCTGTGGGTCCAGGCAGAGTGAAAAATTTAGGGGCTGGTGCATGTGATGGCACTGGCTGTAGCAGAGCCTCAGCTCCTTCGTAGCTCGTGTTGATGACACTTGTTAGTCCAGAGGTCTGGATGCTGAGCTTTTTAACAATACCACCACTACTTTTATTTTTTTCTGGGTTGTCCCTTCTAGCCACATGTCTGCAGTGCTTATTCTCAGTGTGCTTCTACTTTCCATTTCACCCACAAACTCGTTTTTTCAATGTCAAGATGAACTATTTCCTAGAGATAATGTTTTGTTGGAATACACTTACCAGTGTATTTTTACTCTCTGCAATTAATAATTTCTTTGGCATGCATCTTTAAGTCCTGTGTGACTCTTGAAGTAGTGACAGTTTACATATGACAGCCAAACCCTCTATATTCCAGAAGTTTATTCATATTTGATGATATTTGTATGCTTGTTAGAAATTCAAGAAAAACAAAACAATGGTGAATTTCTTGTATTTTTGCTGTATGTTAGTTCATTTACTTTAACAAGGTAGGGGATTCAGGCAAAGCTCAAGTTCAAGCATCTTTTTTCAAGATTTTGGTTTTTTTATGTAGCATTTTTAAACCAAAATGTTCTCTGTTTAAAAACATGTTGTAAACCAACAAAAAAAAAAGGGATTAAGAATATAATTATATGTATACACACGAAGACATACAGTTAGAAGTATATTTCAAGCATTGACTACACTTATTACATCTGCTTTCACTTGAATATCATCTCAGCCGTTAGGACCATGTGTACTGAAACATACCTATAGCCTGGACAGCAGTGAGAGATTAATGCACTTTAGTCTCCTAAAATTTGCTGGTCCCACTGAACGTTTTGGAGATGTCTTTCTCTGTCAGGAATGGATTTCAGTAATCACAGCCTACCAGCTGGAACGTCACAGACGCAGTCAGACCTGGCCGTTAGGTCACTCATTGTCCTACAAAAGCGAAGCCATCATTTTGGTTATCAATACCATTATTTTTTCTTTAGTTAAGAGATTGATTCCTTCAGCATTGCAGAGTGGAAGAAGTAAACTTCTTGCAGATCAATAGCACACACACTTTCCTTTCTTTTATCGGGACAATCCTGATAAATACAGCTTTAGATTGCTTATCTCACTGATGCTACAACTTAGGCAGTAACAGCAGAAGCCATTGTGTTTAAAATATTTCTCTGTTTTTCTTTTAGTGTTTTTTGAATTTACACTATCTACTTGCCATTAAGCTGCCTTAAAATTCTTCTCTAAGCATCAGTTCGGTCATTAAAGTCTTGCTGCAATATTTTTTTTATGTTGTGTTGACATTACATTCCAGTAGCCTCAGAACACCCTGGGTTCACAGGTCAGATTAATTTGAAAGTTGGATGGAGCACTGAATGCTATTAATGGAAAATTGATTCTGAGAGATAAAGCTCATTACCTAGGCATGCATAACTGCAGCATTACCTCAGTGTGGGTGTCTCTTAGTGTCCTTTGTTGGAGTGAAGTTACCAAATGTACAAAGAATTGTTATTTATGTGTGTTGTTGAGAAGGATTTTTAGAGGACATTGCAGTGTGCTTGATTCTACATGGCTGAAGAATCCTGTCCGTGTTTGAGGGGAGGAAAAAAAAAATCCAGAATTACCTTTTTTCTTTTGCTGTCATTCTCTTCTCAAATCAAAAAAAAAAAAAGGCATTTTTGTTTTCCTCTTTTGATTGATTGATTGTTTGCTTGTTTGTTTTCTATGCTTTTTAGCAAGAACTCATTGAGTGAAATCTGAGTAGAAAATGACCCAACAGGGCCCAGGACGTGGGCTGAGCCCTCGGGAAGTCCATGGGAGAGCCCTGAGGGGATTTTCTGCGCTGCCCAGTGCAGCAGACTTGGGATAGCCTCCTGCTACACCCTCCTTTTTTTTTTTTTTTTTTTTTAAATCCTCTTTCAGGAAATTTCTTCTCAAATAGTCATTTCAGTTAAGATACTAGCATCATTTCTGTCTCAGATCTGTTATAATGTTCTATCCCTGATTTAGTGGGGCAGCAGAAGCATCATTCTGCTGAGGGGTCTTCATTGGGAGTATTTCATTTTATATTTATTCAGAAGTTTTTAAAAGAAACATTCTTTATACCTGGGAATTAAAACTTACTGGTACTGGTAAAAGTAATAGCACCTCCAGTGGTATTATAAGGGGCTGCTCTGTGTGCTGCTAATTCCCTGGTGTAAATTGATGTACAGCACCTGGTCTCCCTTTCATCTCACCAACATAAAAATGGGGTTGATGAGATTCAAGCATAGAAGGCAGAAACTGCAGTGAGCTGTTCAGCAGAGGTTCAGACTCTGCAAACAAGATGCCCTAGGCACTCATGAAAAATGCAGCCTCTCTGCCTGTTCTTGCCCAGTAGGGTCATGTCCAGAGCCTTTCACCTTTAAATCTCGCTGGCTCTTGTTGTGCTCTCGCGTCTTACCCTCATTCCTTGCTTGTTGCTGCCTTAGAGGCTTTTGTTGTTTCCGAGACTGGAGGGGAACATATATTAAGAGATTTATTTGGAAAGGTCAGACTCTACATTACCTCAGCATTAGGTTCAGTCTGCAGAATAATGATTTCATTGAGAACGCTGAGGTTCTTCAGACTTGCTGCTTAGTTTAAAATATGACTTTGAGGAATCAGACATATGTCAAAGTCTGGTAAATCAGTGAATCTCCCTTTTGCTAAGGCTTCTGAAATACTGAAAACTATAAT